>NW_027101425.1:0-41805 GCF_035046505.1 Tiliqua scincoides | reverse complement strand
CAAGGAGTTCCACAGACCGACCACACGCTGAGTAAAGAAATATTTTCTTTTGTCTGTCCTAACCCGCCCAACACTCAATTTTAGTGGATGTCCCCTGGTTCTGGTATTATGTGAGAGTGTAAAGAGCATCTCCCTATCCACTCTGTCCATCCCCTGCATAATTTTGTATGTCTCAATCATGTCCCCCCTCAAGCGTCTCTTTTCTAGGCTGAAGAGGCCCAAACGCCGTAGCCTTTCCTCATAAGGAAGGTGCCCCAGCCCCGTAATCATCTTAGTTGCTCTCTTTTGCACCTTTTCCATTTCCACTATGTCTTTTTTGAGATGCGGCGACCAGAACTGGACACAATACTCCAGGTGTGGCCTTACCATAGATTTGTACAACGGCATTATAATACTAGCCGTTTTGTTCTCAATACCCTTCCTAATGATCCCAAGCATAGAATTGGCCTTCTTCACTGCCGCCGCACATTGGGTCGACACTTTCATCGACCTGTCCACCACCACCCCAAGATCTCTCTCCTGATCTGTCACACACAGCTCAGAACCCATCAGCCTATATCTAAAGTTTTGATTTTTTGCCCCAATGTGCATGACTTTACACTTACTGACATTGAAGCGCATCTGCCATTTTGCTGCCCATTCTGCCAGTCTGGAGAGATCCTTCTGGAGCTCCTCACAATCACTTCTGGTCTTTACCACTCAGAAAAGTTTGGTGTCATCTGCAAACTTAGCCACTTCACTGCTCAACCCTGTCTCCAGGTCATTTATGAAGAGGTTGAAAAGCACCGGTCCCAGGACAGATCCTTGGGGCACACCGCTTTTCACCTCTCTCCATTGTGAAAATTGCCCATTGACACCCACTCTCTGCTTCCTGGCATCCAACCACTTCTCAATCCACGAGAGGACCTGTCCTCTAATTCCCTGACTGTGGAGTTTTTTCAGTAGCCTTTGGTGAGGGACCGTGTCAAACGCCTTCTGAAAGTCCAGATATATAATGTCCACGGGTTCTCCCGCATCCACATGCCTGTTGACCTTTTCAAAGAATTCTATAAGGTTTGTGAGGCAAGACTTACCCTTACAGAAGCCATGCTGACTCTCCCTCAGCAAGGCCTGTTCGTCTATGTGTTTTGAGATCCTATCTTTGATGAGGCATTCCACCATCTTACCCGGTATGGATGTTAGGCTGACCGGCCTATAGTTTCCCGGGTCCCCCCTCTTTCCCTTTTTAAAAATAGGCGTGACATTTGCTATCCTCCAATCTTCTGGCACCGTGGCCGTTTTGAGGGACAAGTTGCATACCTTAGTCAAGAGATCTGCAACTTCATTCTTCAATTCCTTAATAACCCTTGGGTGTATGCCATCAGGGCCCGGTGACTTATTGATCTTTAATTTATCAATGAGGTCTGAAACATCTTCTCTTTTAACCTCTATCTGACTTAACTCCTCGGTCAGGAGGGGCCGTTCGGGCAGCGGTATCTGCCCGAGGTCTTCTGCCGTGAAGACAGATGCAAAGAACTCATTTAATTTCTCTGCCATCTCTAAGTCTCCTTTTATCTCCCCTTTCCCTCCCTCACCATCCAGAGGGCCAACCGCTTCTCTGGCGGGTTTCCTGCTTCTAACATATTTGAAGAAGCTTTTATTATTCCCCTTAATGTTGCTGGCCATGCGTTCCTCATAGTCTCGCTTGGCCTCCCCTATCACCTTCTTACATTTCTTTTGCCACAGTTTATGTTCCTTTTTATTCTCCTCATTAGGGCAAGACTTCCATTTACGGAAGGAAGCTTCCTTGCCCTTCACAGCCTCTCTAACTTGGCTGGTTAGCCATGCAGGCACTCTCCTGGATTTAGTGGAACCCTTCTTTCTTTGCGGTATACACCTCTGCTGGGCCTCTATTACTGTTGTTTTAAGCAGCCTCCATGCACTCTGGAGAGACTGGACTCTTTTTACCCTCCCTTTCAACCTCCTTCTAACCAGCCTCCTCATTTGAGGGAAGTCCGCCCGTCGGAAGTCAAGGGTTTTTGTTAGAGATTTGCCTGGTATTCTTCCCCCAACGTGCACGTCAAAACGGATCGCAGCATGATCACTGTTCCCCAATGGCTCAGTAACGTTTACATCTCTAACCAGGTCCTGCGTACCGCACAAAATTAAATCCAGAGTCACCTGTCCTCTGGTGGGCTCCGTGACTAGCTGATCTAAGCCACAGTCATTTAGCACGTCAAGAAATCCAGTTTCCTTATCGTGACCAGAACACAAATTGACCCAGTCAATATGAGGATAATTGAAGTCCCCCATGATTACAACCCTGTCCCTCCTTGTCACCTCCCTGATCTGTTTCCTCATTTCAAGGTCCCCATCAGATTTCTGGTCTGGAGGACGATAGCACGCCCCCAGTATTACATCGCTGCACAAGCCTGGTAATTTAACCCACAGAGATTCTACGGTGGAGTCGGACCCACCTTCAATCTCTACTTTGCTGGATTCTATCCCTTCCTTAACATAAAGGGCCACCCCACCTCCAACACGCCCCTGCCTGTCCCTCCTGTAGAGTTTATAGCCCGGGATTGCGGTATCCCACTGATTCTCCGCATTCCACCAGGTTTCCGTTATGCCCACTATGTCAATATTTTCCCTTGTCACCAGACATTCCAGTTCTCCCACCTTTGCTCGTAGACTTCGGGCATTCGCATAAAAGCATTTATACACGGAATGCCCCAGGATGGGCTGCTTATTCGCTCCTTTGTCCCCGCATCCTCTCACTGTGCCAAACCGTCTATCACATCCCATCACCCTACCTTTCCCAATTTCTTCTCCTACCCTGCCTTTGTCTTGTTGTTCTCTAACCTCCCCATCCCGAACCGGATGCCCCTCGGCTCCTGTCGGCCTTCCCCCAGGGATCAGTTTAAAAGCTGCTCTGCCACCTTTTTAATGTTATGCGCCAGCAGTCTGGTTCCATTCTGGTTCAAATGGAGCCCGTCCCTCTTGTACAGGCCCCGCTTGTCCCAAAACGTTCCCCAGTGCCTAACGAATCTAAACCCCTCCTCCCTACACCACCGTCTCATCCACGCATTGAGACCCCTGATCTCCGCCTGCCTAGCTGGCCCTGCGCGTGGAACAGGTAGCACTTCAGAGAACGCTACCTTTGAGGTCCTGGCTTTCAGCTTCCTGCCTAAAAGCCTAAATTTGGCCTCCAGGACCTCCCAGCTACACTTGCCCACATCGTTGGTGCCGACATGCACCACAGCCGCTACCTCTCCCCCAGCACTGTCTACTAGCCTGTCTAGACGAGAAGTGATGTCCGCAACCTTCGCACCAGGCAGGCAAGTCACCATGTGGTCCTCACATCCGTCGCAAACCCCCCTCTCTATGTTTCTAATAATCGAATCCCCCACTACAAGAAGCCCCCGACCCCCCTCCCGCCGAGGAGTATCCCGAGTGCGCTCGGATACGGGCCCATCCCCTGGAGAAGGGGTCCCCCCTAGGGGATTGTTTCCCTCCTCTCCAGGATGACGTCCTCCAGTCCCGAGACTTCCCACCCGGGCAGCCGAGGAGCTGCACGCCTGAGGTTGGGACGAAGCCTGATCGTCCCCAGAAGTCTCCCCACGGTCCTCCTCTGGCTGCCTGCGCTTGATTCAGTGCTGCTTGTGGGAATGGGGGTCAGGGCTGCTTCTGGGTCAGGGCTGCTTGGGGGTCAGGGCTGCATTTGGGAAGGCAGGTCAGTGCTGCCTGTGGGTCCGGGCTGCTTGTGGGAAGAGGGTTAGGGCTGCTTGGGGGTCAGGGGTGCTTGTGGGAAGTGGGGTCAGGGCTGCCTGTGGGAAGGGGGTTCTGGGCTGCCTGTGGAAAGTGGGTTCTGGGCTGCTTGGGGTTCTGGGCTGCTTATGGGTAGGGGGTCTGGGCTGCTTGTGGGAAGTGGGTTCTGTGCTGCTTGGGGGTCAGGGCTGCTTGTGGGAAGGGGGGTCAGGGCTGCTTGTGGGAAGGGGGGTCAGGGCTGCTTGTGGGAAGGGTGGTCAGGGCTGCTTGGGGGAAGGGGGTTCAGGGCTGCGTGGGGGTCAGGGCTGCTTGTGGGAAGGGGGGTCAGGGCTGCGTGGGGGTCAGGGCTGCTTGTGGGAAGGGGGTTCAGGGCTGCTTGTGGGAAGGGGGTTCAGGGCTGCTTGTGGGAAGGGGGTTCAGGGCTGCTTGTGGGAAGGGGGTTCAGGGCTGCCTGTGTGTCAGGGCTGCTTGTGGGAAGGGGGTCAGGGCTGCCTGTGGATCAGGGCTGCTTGGGGGTCTGGGCTGCTTGTGGGTCAGGCCTGCTTGTGGGAAGGGGGTCAGGGCTGCCTGTGGATCAGGGCTGCTTGGGGGTCTGGGCTGCTTGTGGGTCAGGGCTGCTTGTGGGAAGGGGGTTCAGGGCTGCTTGTGGGAAGTGGTCAGGGCTGCTTGGGGTTCAGGGCTGCTTGTGGGAAGGGGGGTCAGTGTGTAAAACCCCGTCCCTGGGGCAGGCCGGCGCTGTGGCTCAGGCGGGAGGGGACACGCAGCGGCGAGGGGGCGGGGCCTCGGGGGGCGGGGCTCTTTGGCGGGAGCTGCTCCCGCGCCCTCCTCTCCGTCCCGCCCGCGCAGTCCTTCTCTGCAGACAGGCGGGGCAGCGAGGCGCTGGAAGGGGAGGGGCGCGTGCGAGTGTCTGAAGGCGGAGGGGAGACTGAGTATTGACAATTAATAGTTAATAATAATAGACGACACCAAACATTCAATGCGTATTCAGCTTCAATGGAAAGGGAAGGCCAGGAGACTGGACAATCCGCCTTTAGCCCCAAAGCAACAGACAAAGCCAGAGAGGGGTGGGTGGGAACTCCTTATCTACTCAGTGGAACCTATTTCTTCCTCCTCCGAGGAGTCATCAAGCAGGACCCCTTCAGAAGCAGGAGTAGGAGGGATGCAGAGAGAAGGAAACGGATTTGGGCCCAGGGGCTGAAAGTCAAAGCATTGGCCTGATATTTGGGGGGCAGTGAATACAACTGGGCCCAGAAGCTCAACTATAGATCTGTGTCATGGTCGCAGGATATTGAGCGTTGTCTCTCAAAGCAGACGGCTGAGGGGTATCGCTGGGAACCGGCATGGAGACAGTAAGCGCACAGCTGAGTGGAGCTGGAACGGAGTATGGTGCTGGTGGGCCCCCCTCGAACCTCACAGCTCCTGGCACAGCAAGGCTTCCAGCTGCTTTCGCAAGATCCCCTTCGAAGTCTCTGCGAATTGTTTGTTGAACGAATTCGTAAATTACCCGGAAATGAATCCAAACCTGAAACAGACAATCGGGAAAGAGCAGTTTCAAGATGGAGCATGAGATCCCAACCCCTTGTCCGTGGCTGACCCTACCAGGTAACTGGGACCCCCGGCTGCCAGAACAGAAGCTCCCTCAAAGCTCTGAGAGGCTGGACCTGTTGGCATCACAAGACCACCAAGCCTTGGACATGGGGCAGGGGGATCTGATGCCGGCAAGCTGGTACTTATCCCTGTTTGTTTTTATATTTCTATAAATTTAAAGCAAAAGTATGTTTGATGTAGACACACACACAACCGCACATATGTCTGCTGTATGTACCATTTTGGAGAGGATCCCACACTGGGCCGGTGAGCAGAGTGCCCGGTGTCCTAAGTGGGTACCTCACGCTGTACCTGACGGTCCGGCATGGCCCTCCCTCCCGCCTGGCCCCAATTGGCGTGAAATCCCACCCCTCCCGGCCTCTCCAGGCTGTGGGCCATTTCACGAGGGCTCTGTGGACTTTTGGGTATGGCTGCCAACTGAGAGGGGAATCGCTGCCCTCTGGGAGACCTTCAGCCAGACAGGTGCCCAGCTGGGACCTGGACACACGCTATCAAATATTGTCAAGATGCAAACACTGTTTGTCTCCCATGGGCATATCTAGATTACAAAACACAATATCCTGGCAGGATACTGACAATTCTGCACTGAAATCCTAGCTGGAGGTGCGTGGCCATTGGGGGATTTCCTTGAGGACACTCAGGACCGAGTTGTCTCCTTGATTCTAGAAGCCTAGAAGAGAAGGCTCTGCCGTGCCCATTCTGGCAGAGATAAACCCCAGCCCGTGCAGCCTCGTTCCTCACTACCAGCTTTGCCATAGACAGCCTGGCACCAGCATTTCCTGGAGAGAGAGAGAATGAAGCTGCTGAATAACCCATTGAGGAGACGCCATCAAGGATTTCAATGCACGCTCTATAGATAGATAAAAGGTATATAAATTAAAACTCACAAAGTCGTCCATCATAGCTCTTCGCTCTGGTCTTCTGTGGGGGTGAAGTGGTTGCGATAAGGAAAAGCTCCGAGTGGCACGCTTTATACACCTCGGCGTAGCTGGGATGAGCTGGGGGCTGTGCCAATTGGCGTGTCCCAAGCTGATTGCCTCGTTCTAGGAGACTTTAAATTGATTGGATGGAAATCCACTCACTAACTGGTTGGTTGAGAACTGGGGGTGTAAATGTGGGGCTAGAGGCAGAGTCCTTGAACAGACTGGATGGGTCAGGAGTCTCCCTGAGGCAGGAAGGGGTTTCGCTGCTCTTGGTCTCCAGACAGCCTGAAATTGCCCAGGGGAGGACGGAGCACATTTTGATCCCCAGGTGCCAGTAAATGACTCCTTAATGAGAATCCTTTGCTCATCACCTCCATAAAAAGCTTATTAAGGGGAGACAGGTGATGAGCTTTGTGTGAAATGGCAAAATTGGAGGCCACCCACACACCACCAGCTTGCCTTGGCAGAGAATGAGATGGGACGATGGGCTGAATCCCTCCTGAACGTATGACCATCAGTTTTTGGTGCTTCCATGCCAGAGATCCCTTCACGTTGAGGGGTTGGTCCAGCCAGCTAGGCAGTGTGATGACCTGAACCTATGGCTGGTGTGTGGGCACAGAAGAGACCATAGTCTAAAAGCGACATAATACATTGTTATACTTCATTGATTATCATTCTTAGTAATGGAGGACACCAAAGATTCAGAGCAAGTTCAGCTTTAATGAGGAGGAAAGGGCAGGGCGCTGGAAATGATCCTTTAACCCCAGGAGGAATAAGGAAACAAGACAGTCCTGGTGAGGAGATCCTTATTTACTCATTGACGTCTGCTTCCTTCATCTCCAAGGAGTTATTAAGCAGGATGGCAACATAAGAAGACCACCAAGCCTTCAGCCTGGGGCAGGAGGGTCTGCGACCAGGACGGGACTGAACTGGAGGGTGAAGGAGTGCAGGAGTTGCCCATTCCGCATTAAGGCCATAAACAGCTGGAGAATCATTTGGGAGAAATAGGCAGCCCTCCCTGATATCCCCCAATGGGGAGTTGATGCTTCTTTTGCTGGGAGGCATTCTAAGATATAAGCAGGTCTTCCACCCAAGCCACCCCCCACGCACCAGACCCTTCGCATCGGCCCCAACTCCGTACAAAGAAGGAGCCATCTGATCCCGTCTCACCTTCAACCCATTTGGGAGCTCCCTGGCGTCCAACCTGCTCATCTCGTCCTGGCTGGAGAAACGAGGAGGAGTCCATATTTGTATATCTAAAGTGTTTGAAGACAATTTCCAGTGCTTCTTCAAACAAGTTGAGCTGGTGGGAACCTAAGAAGACATGAGCCAGAGAGGTAGGTCGGGAAGGGGGAGTTCACCTCCCCAGTGGCCCCCCCATTTGACAACTAGAAGCATATTTTCCTTTAACTGATTATGGATTTAAATTATATGGGATGGAGGCCATGTGCTAAGGAAGATGCATCTTTTTCCCAGGCCATACCTATGGTCAGTGGTTCTCTCTCTCTCTCTCTCTCTCTCACACACACACACACACACACACACACACACACACACACACACATGCCAGCTGATGCAATGCAGCGCAATTGGAAACCACTGCATATTAATGGGAGTGGGCAACTGGGGGCTTCTCCTCTAGGTAAGGAAGCACTTGTTCCCTTAAGGCAGTAAACAGGTGAATAAAGGCCTGGGCAAAGAGGCAGCCCTCCCTGAGATCCTCCAATGGGGACTTGATGTTACTTTTGCTGTGGGGCATTCAAAGTTGCAACCCCTCCCCTGCAGGATGCAATGATAGTGTTGAGAAGCACAGAGGGGTTTTCTTGGGGACAATCATAGCTCAGGAGCCCAAAAGCACCAGGGGGTGGTTGGAAGCCAAGGTCTCCCTGGAGGAGACCACTTTTGGGGGGACTTGAAAGCAGATGGATGGCACTGCCAGTCCAGCAGGGCTCCCTCACCCCATGGAGGGTTGTTTGTTTCCCCAAACACACCCATTTCTGTGCACTTTCATCTAGGCTCTTGCTTGTGGGTAGGAACCAAACAGGTTATGGTTTGCTATCAAAATGTGTGTGTTTGTGTGTGTAAGAGAGGGGGGATCAAGTGCATCAAGTGGAACACTTGATGACGTGGATAAGGTCCTTTTCTCACGTCTAGTAGAATTTAAATAGGAGACTCGTCAGCCTATGTTCAGAAATAGGGCAGCACCTCCACCCACTTCCTTCTCTGCCAAGGCAAGCTAAAGGTGTGGGGGTGGCCTCCAATTTCATTAGGTGTTGGCACTACCATTTCACACAAAACTCATCATGTGTCTCCCCTAAATTAGCTTTTGATGGAGGTGATGAGGGAAGGATCCCCATTAATGAGTGTTTCACTGGCACCTGGGATCACTCTGTGCTTGGTGCTCTCTGTCCTCCCCAGGGTAATTTCAGGCTGTCTGGAGCCAATGGCAGGGCCACCCCTTCCTGGCTCAGGGGGACTCCTGCCCCATCCAGTCTTTTCAAGGACTCTGCCACTAGCCCCATATTTACATCCCCAGATCCTCCTTCCTTCCTTCCCAATTAAAGTACCCCTTTCTGTCTTTCAATCCTATAAGATATGCATAATTATTTTGTGCAAAACCTCCAATGTCTGGCAAGGGATACACCCAGGTGTCCCCCTCCCCCCACACACACATCCTATGCCCCAGGTGAATGTGAGCTTCAGCAAATGAAGGGGGAACAGGTCCATCGCCTTTATTTTTCTCCACCTTTCCTTACTTTTCCCTCTTTTTCCAGGCCATTCGGGGGTCTGTATCCATGGTAGGTGTGTGGGTTCAGAAGAGACCATTGTTTGAAAGTGACCCTGTTGCAACACATTTATCTCTATAGCCCAGTAACATTCTGTAAATGGAGGGAATTGAAGCCCAAATAAGTAACTACAAATTCATTCATTCACATTCTGCCTTTCTCCCCAAAGGGTAGATGCTGACCAAATACAAAATGTAGGAGTTGCTGCCTTAATGAAATACTATACAATTTCTCATATATTTATTTCACTCTCACAGCAATGACACTAACAAGAATGACATGGAAAATCTTGGCATGGCACCTCCTTCTGAAATGTATCTTCTTGCTCCCAGTATAATTTTCCCATCAAAAACTGGACAGTTGAGCAAATCCCTGGATTGACATAAGAACATAAGAACAGCCCCACTGGATCAGGCCATAGGTCCATCTAGTTCAGCTTCCTGTATCTCACAGCGGCCCACCAAATGCCCCAGGGAGCACACCAGATAACAAGAGACCTCATCCTGGTGCCCTCCCTTGCATCTGGCATTTTGACATAACCCATGTCTAAAATCAGGAGGTTGCGCATACACATCATGGCTTGTAACCCGTAATAGATTTTTCCTCCAGAAACTTGTCCAATCCCCTTTTAAAGGTGTCCAGGCCAGATGCTGTCACCACATCCTGTGGCAAGGAGTTCCACAGACCAACCACGTGCTGAGGAAAGAAATATTTTCTTTTGTCTGTCCCAGCTCCCCAACACTCCATTTGAGTGCATGTCCCCTGGTTCTGGTGTTATGTGAGAGTGAAAAGAGCATCTCTCTATCCACTCTATCCTTCCTGTGCATAATTTTGTATGTCTCAAACATGTCCCCCCTCAGGCTCCTCTTTTCTAGGCTGAAGAGGCCCAAACACCATAGCCTTTCCTCATAAGGAAGGTGCCCCAGCACATTCAAAACATCCACCAGAAAGCCATATTCTTTCCTTTTCTTTGGAATTCTAAGTGGAACCTCTTTCATCACAATCATCTGTACTCCTTCTACTGTGAGCTTTATCTTTGCATGTTGCTGTAGAACCATATCTCTTATATTAGTGCATTTCACAAGAAAAAGGATATCTCTTGGACGTTTCCTCAACCTTGCAATCCTTGTATTCACTCTGTAGACTCTATCCATCTCCAACTCCATCTCATTAGGATCACCTGGTAAAAAAAAATGCCAAAATTTCTCTCATCCTGGCTCTTATCTCCTCTCCTTCCTGTTCTGGTATAGCTCTGAATCTTAAAATATTTTCTTTTTGCGCCCATTCCATCAATGCCATCCTGTCTTGATTCCTATCCTCTCTGACTTCCAAATCCTCCAATTTTGTCTCAGAAACTTTATTGTGTATTATTTATCCCTTCTATCTTTGTCTCTGTTTCTTCCCACATTGTATCCCAACGTGACATGTTTGTTTGCATCTGTAATTTCATCTCCTGCATTTCTTGATGCAATGTTTCGAATTTCCCATCCATCCCTTCTATTTTTTTCTGCAAACAATTTTCCATCTTCATTAGTAAATCTTGAGTAGCTTCCAGATCCAGCTGTTTCCCTGATGATCTTGGTGGGGATTTCTCTTTATGTATCTGTTCCAACGTATTACGTCTCCTAGTGGTGGCCATTTCCCCTTTAAAAATCTCAGTCTAGCACAATCCACAGGTAATTATCTTAAATTTCCACAGGTGTTCCAATCTGTAACACTTCACAAGTAGTTGTCTTAATTCGACACCAGATGTCAGTATATTCCTTTATGCAGAAACCTCAGCAAACAGCCTATTGTTTTAATTTTGTTATCTTCTGTTATTAATGTTTGAAACTTAAACAAAGTATTATAACCATCATGGGCAGGAGGTCTGGTCTAGAGCCTCCATTTGCCTGAAGATATCATCTGAAGGTTGCCAGTTCGAGGCCACCGGTAATTATCCACAGGTAATTATCTTAAATTTCCACAGGTGTGTCAATCTGTAACACTTCACAAGTAGTTGTCTCAATTCTCCACCAGATGTCAGTACGTTCCCCAGAAAAATAAAGCTGTAGGAAGGGGTGTCAGGCTTAAGTCCCTGGCTGAGCTCGATAGCCTCCAACTCCTTCGCTCTGAAACTGTTTGACACCCAGAGCCTTCGCCCCAGGGAGATAAAAAAGGATCTGTGCTCAATCTCACACCGTAGCCAAGGGGCCTGTTTTGGGATCAGAAGCAGGTCTCTATTAGGGGATTCAGTCCTGCTGGGTGGACCAGAGCAGCTCCTCCCATGCTGCATTTTCTGCCTGTTTATTGGTTCCTGCTGGTTCTCCTGCAGGAGGCAGATACCAGGAGAAGCCCCCCCCCCCCAGTCTGGAAAACCAGTGCCCTCCTTCTTGCGAAATGTTGAAACTCTGAATCCCACCAGAAGAGAGTTGCCTGGGACCCCACGTCTCATCTCAGCTGCCTGGGACCCCACATCTAGAGCCCAGGAGACAGGGCCCCACTCACAGGACATGGGTGGAAAGAGCTGAGGATGTTGCCTTGCAGGGAAATTGGGTGCCTGAGGGAGGACATGATTGAGACATCCCAAATTATGCACGTGAAGGATAGAGTGGATAGAGAGATGGTCTTTACACTCTCACATAACACCAGAATCAGGGGACATCCACTAAAATTGAGTGTTGGGAGACAAAAGAAAATATTTCTTTACTCAGGGTGTGGTTGGTCTGTGGAACTCATTGCCTCAGGATGTGGTGTTGGGAGACAAAAGAAAATATTTCTTTACTCAGCGTGTGGTTGGTCTGTGGAATTCATTGCCGCAGGATGTGGTGATGGCATCTGGCCTGGATGCCTTTAAAAGGGGATTGGACAGGTTTCTGGAGGAAAAATGCATTACGGGTTAAAAGCCATGATGTGTATGTGCAGCCTCCTGATTTTAGCTATGGGCTATGTAAGGGAGGGCACCAGGATTCAGGTCTCTTGTTATCTGGTGTGCTTCCCAGGGGCATTTGGTGGGCTGCTGTGAGATACAGGAAGCTGGACTAGGTGGGCCTGTTGGGTGGGGCTATCCAGTAGGGCTGTCCCAACCTATCCAGTGGGTCTATCCTTATGTTCTTGTGTCAGTCCAGGGATTTGCTCAACCGTCCTTTTCTTTGATGGGAAAATTATACTGGGAGCAAAAAGACCCATTTCAGAAGGAGGTGCCATGCCAAGATTTTCCATGTCATTCTTGTTAGTGTCATTGCTGTGAGAGTGAAACAAATAGATGAAAAATTGTATAGTATTTCATTAAGGCAGCAACTCCTACATTTTGTTTATGGTCAGCATCTAGCCTTTGGGGAGAAAGGCAGAATGTGAATGAATGAATGAATGAATGAATTTGTATATACTTATTTGGGCTTCAATTCCCTCCATTTACAGAATGTTACTGGACTATATAGCACCTCCTTCTGAAATGTATCTTCTTGCTCCCAGTATAATTTTCCCATCAAAAACTGGGCAGTTGAGCAAATCCCTGGATTGACATAAGAACAGCCCCAGTGGATCAGGCCATAGGCCCATCTAGTCCAGCTTCCTGTATCTCACAGCGGCCCACCAAATGCCCCAGGGAGCACACCAGATAACAAGAGACCTGCAAGGCTTCCTGGGAATTGTAGTTAAGAACACAAGAACAGCCCCACTGGATCAGGCCATAGGCCCATCTAGTTCAGCTTCCTGTATCTCACAGCGGCCCACCAAATGCCCCAGGGAGCACACCAGATAACAAGAGACCTGCATCCTGGTGCCCTCCCTTGCATCTGGCATTCTGACATAGCCCATTTCTAAAATCAGGAGGTTGCGCATACACTTCATGGCTTGTAACCCGTAATGGATTTTTCCTCCAGAAACATGTCCAATCCCCTTTTAAAGGTGTCCAGGCCAGATGCCGTCACCACATCCTGTGGCAAGGAGTTCCACAGACCAACCACACGCTGAGTAAAGAAATATTTTCTTTTGTCTGTCCCAGCTCCCCAACACTAGATTTGAGTGCATGTCGCCTGGTTCTGGTGTTATGTGAGAGTGAAAAGAGCATCTCTCTATCCACTCTATCCTTCCTGTGCATAATTTTGTATGTCTCAAACATGTCCCCCCTCAGGTGCCTCTTTTCTAGGCTGAAGAGGCCCAAACGCCATAGCCTTTCCTCATAAGGAAGGTGCCCCAGCCCATTCAAAACATCCACCAGAATGCCATATTCTTTCCTTTTCTTTGGAATTCTAAGTGGAACCTCCTTCATCACAATGATCTGTACTCCTTCTACTGTGAGCTTTATCTTTGCATGTTGCTGTAGAACCATATCTCTTATCCTTTCTCTTGTGAAATGCACTAATATATCTCTTGGACGTTTCCTCAACCTTGCAATCCTTGTATTTACTCTGTAGACTCTATCGATCTCCATCTCCATCTCATTAGGATCACCTGGTAAAAAAATTGTCCACATTTCTCTCATCCTGGCTCTTATCTCCTCTCCTTCCTGTTCTGGTGCAGATCTGAATCTTAAAATATTTTCTTTTTGCGCCCGTCCCATCAATGCCTACCTATCTTGATTCCTGTCCTCTTTGACTTCCAAATCCTCAGATTTTTGTCTCAGGAACTTGTATTGTGTCATTTATCCCTTCTATCTTTGTCTCTGTTTCTTCCCACATTGTATCCCAACGTGACATGTTTGTTTGCATCTGTAATTTCATCTCCTACATTTCTTGATGCAAAGTTTCGAATTTCCCACCCATCTCTTCTATTTTTTTCTGCAAACGATTTTCCATCTTCATTAGTAAATATTGAATAGCTTCCAGATTCAGCTCTTTCCCTGAGGATCTTGGTGTGGATTTCTCTTTATGTATCTTTTCCAACGTATTACGTCTCCTAGTGGTGGCCATTTCCCCTTTAAAAATCTCAGTCTATCACAATCCACAGGCAATTATCTTAAATTTCCACAGGTGTTCCAATCTGTAACACTTCACAAGTAGTTGTCTTAATTCTCCACCAGATGTCAGTATATCCTTTATGCAGGAACCTCAGCAAACAGCCTATTGTTTTAATTTTGTTATCTTCTGTTATTAATGTTGGTAACTTAAACAAAGTATTATGACCATAACAAGCTTCTCACTTCCCAGAAAAAATGGTAAACAAAACTGATAAACTCGAATAAAAACTTTATCAACACGACATAAAAGCGAGACAGTCTTCTTTCTGTCCCACACACTGTAGAGTTTTATAATTAAAAAAAAAATTCAAAGGAATAAACTCCAAAAAAGTTTTATAAAAACTCTTAACGTTTGTCTTCTTAACAATCTCAATCCCATCTTGAAAATCCACCCAACTGGGCATTTATACTGTATTCCATAATTTTTTTTCCTTTTTATAGTTCTTAATTCTTAGTTCTTTAATTATTTCTTGCCTTGTTGCTGTTAGTCCCTTTTGTCTTTAAGTCCAAATATTTCTTTCTCTTTCCCGACTCTGTTCTCCGCTACGTTCCCCAGAAAAATAAAGCTGTAGGAAGGGGGGTCAGGCTTAAGTCCCTGGCAGAGCTCGAAAGCCTCCAACTCCTTCGCTCTGAAACTGACACCCAGAGACTTCGCCCCAGGGGATAAAACAGGAGCGTTTGGAGTGAATTGTGGTTAATCTCACACTGTAGCCCCTTTCAGTCCAGGGGGGTTTAGATGAAATCCGACAGAGTTATCTACTGATAAGCAGAGCTTCCAGCAGTCGTCCGCCCACCATGTCTCCCTAACCTTTGCTCCTCTCTTAAGAAACCTGATGTACGCAGTCTTGGCTTGGAGACAAGCTGCAGCCCTCAGGAGTTGTAGGGGAGCAAAGAAGCTCTTCTGAGATTGAAAACAGCCCAGCACAGTTAGCAAGCACTCAGGGCTCTACTTATGCACAATGATTCACGTTGCTTTCTAGTAAGGGGCCTGTTTTGGGATCAGAAGCAGGTCTCTATTAGGGGGGGATTCAGTCCTGCTGGGTGGACCAGAGCAGCTCCTCTCATTCTGCATTTTCTGCCTGCTTATTGGCTCAGGTTCCTGCTGGTTCTCCTGCAGGAGGCAGATACCAGGAGAATCTGGTATTGAATGAAGTCTTTGTCTTCAGAGCACAGGAAAAAAAAATCTAGCAGTTTGAATTCGGCTTGAAGTTTTAACATTGCTTTAACGTCCAGTTTGAAGACTTTCAGAGCACTAGGCTGTGCGCACACGTGCTAGAAAGCAAGTATGCACCCCAGCTCTCCTCATATTCCTTGTTCTTCATTTTGAAATCGGTTTTGGGGGTACACATAAGTGCAGTGGTGGGATTCAGCCGGTTCTCACCTATTCTATAGAACCCCTACCTAATCCAGCTGTTGGTTCTAAGAACCGTTAGCTGGCCAGGGAGCTCGCGCCTTGAAATGTCAGGGCTAACCCTCCTGGGGGCAGCAGCCGTGCGGGGCCAACCCGTCCCAGGGGAAAGGGGGTCGCTCCCAGCGGGTGCCGAGGCTGCTGGGGCTGAAGGGGCGAGCCGGACGCGGCCAACTGGAGTCTCCCGCGACGCGGGTGCCACTCACCAGCCCTTGCGAGCTCCCTGCTGACCAGGGTGAGAGAAGAAGCCCAGCTGCCCACCCCGTGCCTCCCCTCCCCGGCTGAGCTGGCCAACTGGCGAGTAGACTGCTCCTGCGCCTGGAGGCTCCTTGGGCTCAGCTCTCCCGGTGGGACGAAGAGGAGGGCGCCAGAGCAGCTCCAGCCCAAAGAGCCCCCACCGCCTCGAGGGCGAGCCCTCTCCATTGTGGACACACAATGGAACTTACCTCTGGGTAGGCACTGAGCACAAGCCTAACCAGGTCTACTCAGAAGTAACTCCTATTTTGTTCAATGGGGCTTACTCTCAGGAAAGTATGGTTAGGATGGCAGCCACTGTCAATCAGAAGGCTAAGAAAGGAAGCATCTCAGTTTGCCACACTTTCCTGGGAGTAAGCCCCATTGAATACAGTGTACCTCTGTATTCCTCTGTATTACCTCTGAGTAGATGCTGTCAATCAGAAGGTGAAGAAGGAAGCATCTCATCCTGGTCACTGAGGCTTTGATCCTATCCACACTTCCTGGGAGTAAGCCCCTTTGGCTATAATGACTTACTCCTGAGTAGACATGCATAGGATTGTGCTCAAAGGCTGCAGTCCTAGCCACACTTTCCTGCGAGTAAGCCCCTTTGGCTATAATGAGTAGACATGCATAGGCTTGGGCTCTCATGCTGCAGTAAGCTCTGTTGACTATAATGGGACTTACTTCTGAGTAGAAGGGCATAGGGATTGTGCCCTGACTTCCCACAAGCACAGGACTGCCCCATGGGGTTGGTTTTCATCCTTGGGGTTTGGGAACGCAGTTTTGTGCCTGGGATCTTTTCATTGCAATACAACGTGTTGTTACACAATGATTGTATAATACACTATCAGACACAAAGAGGCGATGCTCCCACAGCTGAAATTCCTCAGGTTAAAAAAGGCAGGAATGTGGCACAAAACATTACTTCATTAAGGGGACAATCCTATGCATGTCTACTCAGAAGTAAGTCCTATTGTGTTCAATGGGTCTTACTCCCAGGAAAGTGTGGATAGGATTGCCGCCTTTGAGCAGAATCCTATGCTTATCTACTCAGAAGTAAATCTCATTATAGCCAATGGGGCTTATTCCCAGGAAAGTGGAAGTAGGACTGCAGCCTTAGGGCACAATCCCATGCATGTCTACTCAGAAGTAAGTCCTATTATGCTCAGTGAGGCTTTCTTCTAGCACGTGTGCAGTCACAATGCAGCCCTGAGGTAAGGGAAGAAATGTTCCCTGCCCCCCACCACAGGATGCAGTGCATGCGCTCTTGGTACAGCTGCACTGGCACTGGAAAATTGGATAGGATTGGTCCTAAGTCCTCTTAATTGAAACTTTCCAGCAGCAAGTCCTGCAGGTCTCCTTGTGACAAGGGAATGTTTGTTCCCTTACCTCGGGACTGCAATGTGGCTGCATTGGCTCTGGAAAGTTGGATAGCCCTTAGGCTGCAATCCTACTCACACCTGGGAAGCAAGCCCAATTGACTATATAATGTGATTTACTCCTGTGTAGGCTTGCATAGGATTGGGCTGCTATTCCCAGGTAAGTGTGCTGAGGATGGTACAGTTGGCATTGCTCCTTCTCTAGCAGAAAAGTTCATTTAGGTTATTCTCTCCCCCCCCCCCCATGCAAGTGAAATGGCAGGCTGACCAGAAATTGAAGATATTTTGAAGGAGTTTGCAAATTGGGTTTAGGTCTTATCACCTAATGAAGAACTGGGAAGAACTTGTGATCAGGGTGAACCTCAAAACCTGCAAGGCTTGTTAATTTTCATTTTTAGCCTGGGTTGTGGGTGCTTGGGCACCTTCACAGCTGCAACACTTTTGAAGGACTGTGGTGGGGAGGTTCTGCCTCACCTGCCTCCCCACCCACTGCAGGCCCCTGCTTTGCACTCCCTGGTCAGTAGCAGCCCTCAAACTTGTGGGAGAATCGCCACTAGAGTAGACCAAAGTGATGGGTATCTGCTGTTGCCTGTTGGAAAGCAACCTAGAAGAACAGTCCCCTCATAGTACTCTTTTGCTCATTAGTGAAACTGTCCTTCAAGGCTGCCTTTCTCTCTCAAACCCTGGAAGTCAACAACTCCCCTTGAACTTGTTGGGCTTCTGAGTAGACGTGCATTGGATTGCAGAGTTGGAAGTTGGAGGGGGAAGCTTTAGAGCTCACTGGAATTCTTTTTGGGGCTGGGTGGTAGAAGCAATAGAGCAGCATTTCTCAACCAGTAGTACTCATACCACCAGTGGTACTTGAGGTGGTGCCCAGTGGTACTCATGGCAGGACCCCCCCCCCAGACCTCCACTGCCTGGCAGTGAGACCAGCAATACGATGCAACAAACAGTGGTAGGAGGCTCAGTTCTGCTTTTCTTGCACTCAAAAAAGCCCTCCCATCTACCCTGGGAGCCCAATCCTATGCATGTCTACTCAGAAGTAAGTTCCATTATAGTCAATGGGACTTACTACTAGGAAAAAGTGGATAGGATTGTAGCCTGAGCCTCTTACCGTGGTTTGCTGCATCATGTCTGGCCTCTTAGTATGGAAATAACTGGTGATAAAGTCATTCCAGTTACTTCCAGTTGTACTTCCCAGAGGTGGGCCATGCAAAATGGTACAGCGGGCGAGAGGCAGATGCTGAGGAATGCTGTAATAGAACAAAAAAGAAGGGGAGATGTAAGGATGTTACTATGCTGTTGTTGCTTTTGGTTGATGATGAGGTGTCAGACTATGTGCTCAGTGCACTTTTGCTGACCAGATGTTCACCACTAAAAGTGAACCAGATCCTTGGGAGGATTGACTGCTCTGGTAAAAATCACCAAGTTCCCACTGAGAAGGAAGGTGGCCCAGCTCAAAGCCCAGTGCAGCAAGTTGGTTTGTGCAGATGTGAAGGTGCTAAGCTGCTGTGGTGTCTCCAGAGGTTGGTAACCTGGAGCCCTGGCAGTTCTCACCTCCTCTTCTTGGTGCCTTCCTGATTTCATTTTACAACTGCCTTGAGAATTCAAGAAAAAATGTCCATTTGAAGTGTGCATTTCAGCCGCATGTTTATCCTCCTTGGAAACTAGTGGCCAGAGGCCTGTAAGTATGACTATAGAGGACAGAATTGCAGCCTTGCAATTTGGATTTAGACATTGGGTGCGTGTTAAAGTTACAGTGCAATCCTATGACTGTCTACTCAGAAGTAAGTCCCTTTATGTTCAATGGGACTTACTCCCAGGAAAGTGTGTACTGTACAGTATAGGAGCGCAGCCGTAGTCTTTCAACTTCCTTTGCGGCAGACAATTGAAGCTGAGTTGCTCATTAGGACATAGAACCTGTTGCTAATTTATTTGAATCCCACCACTGTCTATATCTATATCAATTTCTTTATCTCTATATCTCTATTTCTATATCTCTATATCTGTATATATAGATATAGCTCAGGCAGCTGATCCAGCTGCTGGCCTGGAGGCATCCGATGGAATGGATATATAAAAATATATATATGGGGCATCGTCCCAAGCCCTCAGCCATTAGATTGGAGAGATGACACTTAATGTCCTGCTGGCAGTTACAACGAGGATTGGAGTGGAACCCAAAGAGGCACATGGAATTAGGAGAAACCAGAAAATGGCAAACATGATGCAGATCTATAGATGAGCATCTAGGCCCAGTTGTATTCACTGCCCCCCAAAATATTGGGCTGATGCTTTGGCTTTCACCCCCTAGGCCCAAATCTGTTTCATTCTCTCTGCATCCCTCCTACTCCTGGTTCTGAAGGGATCCTGCTTGATGACTCCTCGAAGGTGGAAAAAATGGATTCCACTGAGTAGATAAGCAGTTCCCATCCACACCTCTCTTGCTTTGTCTGTTGCTTTGGGGCTAAAGGCTGATTGTCCAGTCTCCTGGCCTTTCCTATCTGTTAAAGCTGGATATGCATTGAATCCTTGGTGTTGTCTATTATTATTAACTATAAATTGTAACAATATATTCTATTACATGTCATCAGCCTCATACACATGAATAAATAAATATAAAGGTATAGATAGATATAGATATTAACAGGTATTATAAATAATATAATAAATTATTTTTACTGCTGATTTATTGCTGCTGGCTGTTTTATTTATTTTATTGACATTTTTATGTATGTATTTTATTGACATTTTTATGTAAAAATATTTTATGTATTTTATTGCATTTTTATGATTTTTAAATGTTGATAGTCAACTTGGTGCCCTGTGGGGAGAAAGGAGGAAATCAAATCAAAACAATACACACACACACACACACACACACACACACACACACAGAGTGCTTTTTTCAAAAAAAAGGGGGGAGCAGGAAATCACAACTTGTTAATCTTTTATTCATTTATTTATTTTTAAATTTATTTTATGTATGTATTCATTTCAATTCCCTCTCTTTAAATCCCCATTCCGAAACTACTTAAGAACTAGAAAATGAGGGGAGATCTTCAAGAGAGAAGAACAAAAAGAGACGGAGCACCTTTGCAGCGCACACCAGGGATTATAGCAAGGCTTGTTGCATGTATTTGCAAATATGTAACAACCAAAAAATTTAATTAAAACTTTTAAAACATTTAATAAATATTGGTTAAAACAATTGATGAATGCAAAATATAAAAAATGATTACATAGAATCACTCTACAGATTTGTGTGAACCCAAATCAAATAGCACACAGGGGAGAGGGGGCACAAAAGATGGGTTAATTAACTGATTAATAAAAAACTCATGGATCAAAAATCATGTGGTCACACACCCTCTATTGGCTCAAGACATTGAAACATGATTGGTGCAAAGAATAGAACATCCCCTGCCCACTCTATCACCACATCTTGTGGCCAGGAGTTCCACAGGCACTCAGTGTGAGTGGACACACCTGGTTCTGGTGTTCTGTGAGGGGGAAAACTGCATCCCCCTATCCACTGTATTTATCACCATGTCCTGAGGCAAGGAGTTCCACAGACACTCAGTGTTCCAACCCCTAAAATTCAGCCACTGAATTGTGGGCAACAGATTCAGAACAGTCCAAAGAAAGTTCTTCTACCCACATGTACAGAATTTGCAGCCACAAGATGTGGTGATGACCAATCTCAGGCATGTCTACTCAGAAGTCAGTCCCATTCGAGTCAGTGGGGCTTCCTCCCAGGAAAGTGTGGACAGGATTGGGAGCTGGGTGGGTGTGGGAAAGTTGGTTAGGGCCGGGCTTGCCAGGCCAGCAAGGTTCAGCGTGCTGCAGAAACAGGACCATGAGCCCTAGTCTAGCCATGTCTACTCAGGAGCAAGTCCCACTGAAGTCAATGGGGCTTACTCCCAGGAAAGTGTGGCTAGGACTGCAACCTTAGAGCCCAAGCCTAGGCATGTCTACTCAGAAGCAAGTCCCACTATAGGCAGTGGGGCTTACTCCCAGGTAAGTGTGGTGAGGAGTTGAACCCCCTCGAATAGGGGGGGAATGGGCGGAGCTCAGCTCCCAGCCCAGAAGGTGCTCCTCCCTCTCCCGACTCGCCCTGCCCGAGGCAGACACCAGGTGGCGCCAGAGGACTAGCTTGCCTGGGGGAGCCCGGCAGAGGGACCCTGAGCTCAGCCAGCCAGCCAGGCGTGTGCATTGTGTGTGCCAGGGGGCTGGGCGGTGGACATCCCGGCTCCTCCCGCCTTTCTTCCCATTATTATTATTATTATTATTAACAGTATTTATATACCGCTTTCAACTAAAAGTTCCCAAAGCGGTTTACAGGGAAAAATCAAATCACTAAATGGCTCCCTGTCCCAAAAGGGCTCACAATCTAAAGCAGGGGTCAGGGAACTTTTTTACCTCTTACCCCCCAAAAAATTTATAAACGCAGACGTTACCCCCTTGATTTGAAAGTAAGGAAATCATACATCCAATAACATTTTGAATTCAAATACTGTATTTAAAATTACTTTGAAAGCTTCAACTTACTTGAAAACTTCAGGTTTTGGAGAAATGATGTTGCTTCATCTTGGATACGAGATCATCAATATTGGGACATTTTGATGTCAGAGCAATATGGATACAGTCTTCCGGGTCCAATCGATTTCTTGTCTTTGTTTTTATGTTCGTAAGAGTGGAAAATCCTTGTTCGCAAAGGTAGGTTGTTGCAAAAGGCAGCAACTTTTTGAATGCTTCCTCATGTGCAATTTTGAAGGCCTTTGCAGGTGTTGACATCCAAAAATGTGAAAGATCTGCTTTGTTTTCAAATGCAATCTGTGCTTCATTACTGCATTGAAGCTCAAGAAGTGACTCTGCCAACCCTTGAGGCTCTTCTGGTACAGCACAAATTTCACATTTAAAGGGGTCTACAATCCAACTGACAGCATGTGAATCAAGATCTGGAAAGTAATCAGAGAACCGCTCTTTGAGTTTAGTAAGATGCCTTATAACTGTATCCTTGATGTCTTCAAAAGTAATATTTTCACAATCTTCCAAGAACAAAGCTAACGTTGAAAAGGTAGCTATCTTTTTCTGTTCAACTTTTTGCCTCCAATATGAAAGCTTTGATCCAAATGCAGAAATCTTTTCTCTGGCTGAAATTATATTTATGTTTTTTCCTTGCAATTCTTTGTTCAATACATTAACATGCTCAAACATATCTGCTAAATATGCAAGATGTGCAACCCACAAGGGGTTTGTAAACTTCTCTGCAAGAACATGCTTTTGCTCAACCATAAAACTTTCAAGTTCAGTTTTGAGAGCCCACACTCGGTTCAGAACATTTCCACGTGAGAGCCACCTCACTTCAGTATGATAAAGTAGGTCTGTATATTCAGCATCACCAGCTTTACATAATTCACGAAATAATCGCGTGTTTAGTGCATGTCCTTTGACAACATTGACAATCTTCATAACATCATGCATGACGGCCTCTAATGTAGGTTCCAAATGTTTCACAAGCAGAGCCTGGCGATGGATAATACAGTGGTTTACTTCAACTTTTGGGTTTCTCTCTCTCACAAAAGCCACAAAACCATTAACATGACCCAACATAGCTGGAGCTCCATCAACAGACACAGCAAGGCAGTCTTCCCACTTTAAATTGACGTCATTAAAGTATTCATTAACTTTATTGAAGATATCAATTCCACGAGATCACAAGTCAAGAGGAGAACAAAACAACAATTCCTCTTCAATTAAATGTAAACCTTTGTAGCGGACATATACCATCAGCTGAGAATTACTACTAACATCCGTAGTCTCATCTAGCTGAATAGCAAAGTATTTACTCTCTTTTACTGAGGAAATAACTTGTTGCCTCACATTTTTTGCTAAAATAGAAACTCTTTCTTTAACAACTCTTGCAGACAAGGGCACACAATTTAGTTTCTTGGCTTCATTCTGACCACACATAATCTCTGCCATTTTCAAAGCTGCTGGTTTAACCAAATCCTCACCAATAGTATAAGGTTTTTTGTTTCGGGCAATCAACCAGGCCACTTCAAAGCTAGCCTTGGATGCTGAACATTGACTGAATGTACCTCTAAAGCTGCTGTCCAATCTTTGTCTTTTGACAGACATTTCCAAATTGACAAAATATTCCCGTGGTTTTGAAGCCAGATGTGGGTGCAAATTATCCAAGTGTTTCTTCAATTGACTCTTTTTCAAAGATTCTGCAGTCAGTACTTTCAAACAAACAACACACTGTGGTTTCATTATTCCTTTGTCGTCAATTTGGGTAAACCCATAATCAAGGAATTCTTCCTGGTATATTCTTTTTCTAATTGATGTCATCTGAAGGGTGAAAAAGACAATGATTGGAAAAGTTGTAACCCTGACTGACAGGCTGTGTACCGAATTAGCAGGATGCACCAAATTTAATAAAGATGTGCATTATTTTTACTGGAACACATTGCACACCAGCCATGGGGTGGTATATAGTGAGTAGTTAGGTGTCCAACGTGCCTAGCAAGTTGCATTATATTTTTGCTATCTCACAGAGGATTTTATCATCATCATTATCAATGGCTGGCAGAGTGGTGTTGGCAATGATGTGCTTGCTAGAGACAGCCAAGGCAGGAGACACTGACGGCCCGGCGCTGTGTGATGACATCATCACTACAGCGCCGGGCAGCTCCAGTCTCCCGCACAGAGCGGAGAGAGCGGGCGGCTGCGATACACGCAGGCTGTGGATACAGCCTGAGTGTATCGCCTGCTCCCTTCCGCTCACCGCATCTGAAGGTGAGCGGAAGGGAGCAGGGCAGCGGGCGGTGTGCACACAGCGCACCAGCCCGCTGCCGGCCCCCTGGAGCGGGTGGAGAGCGGGTGCGCTGACTCCCTCCGCTACCTCCCCGCCCGGCGCCCACACACAGTTAGGTAAGGCAACCTTACCTATCGCTTCTTCGTCTGACACTCCTCGCAGGCAGACTGAAGATGGCGGCTCTGGATCAGGTGGTACCCGCTCTCTCTACAGCGCTTGCGCCATACACGTAAACGCTGGAGCAGTCCACTGAGAGAGCGGGGGGGAGCAGAGCAGAGAAGGAGGATGCGGTGACACTGACACACACTGACACTGGCCGTCCGTGCTATAATGAACCGTAATAACTGCTGCTATGCCGATAGTTCCGCCATTGGCCAGCGCAACCTCCTCATTACCCCCAGATTTTCACTTTTACCCCATTTGGGGTAATTTACCCCTGTTCCCTGACCACTGATCTAAAGAGATGCCAAGGAATACCAGCAGAAGCCACTAGAACAGACACTGCTGTGGTGAGGTGGGCCAGTTACTCTCCCCCTGCTGAAAAAAGGAGCACCCACTTGAAAAAGTGCCTCTTACCCAATCAGCAGGGGTAGTGATGCATTTAGCATCCCTGAGTGTTGGGCACCCCATGGGTGGCAGCGGAGGGGGGACTGAGAGTGGGTCCCGCTCGCACCTTCTGTTCTGCTGGGAACCTGCACCTCAACCTAGCTGCAGCCAGGTGTCTACAGCCTGCCTCTCGGAGCTTCCCCGGATCACGACCACTTCACCCCCACAGAAGACCAGAGCCAAGAGCTGCGATGATGAACTTGACGAGTTTCCATTCATAAACCTCTCATCTCTCCATAGAGCACACACTGAAATCCTCGATGGCGCCTCCTCAATGGGAAATTCAGCGGCTTCAGTCTCTCTCTCTCCAGGAAATGCTGGGGCCAGGCTGTCTATGGCAAAGCAGGCAGTGAGGAACGGGCCTGAGCTTTTGGCCTGATCCAGCGGGGCTCTTTTTCTGTTCCTAAGCCCACTGCCTTCGCTAAAATCTGCCCAACTCAGGCACGGAGATGATGCCTGGAAACCTGGAAAGACCACTGCACACTGGTCCTGCTTTGAGCTTGTGTTTGTGTGTCTGCCACGTGTGTCGAAAAACAAGTTGCTTCTCAAGCACCAGATTGCGGATCTCTTGTCTCGTGTGCTTCCTGGGCCGTTTGGTGAGCCACTGTGCGATATTTCTTTACCCAGCATGTGATTAGTCTGTGGAACTCCTTGCCACAAGAAGTAGTGATGGCATCTTGCCTTGATGCCTTTGAGAGGGGATTGGACAAATTCCTGGAGGAAAAGTCCGTCACAGGTTACAAGCCATAGTAGGTATGTGAAAGCTCCTGGTTGTAGAGGTAGGCTACCTCAGAGTGAGAGATGCAGGGGAGGACACCATGACATTGGCCCACCAAATGCCCCAGGGACCACGCAAGACAATGTGAGATACGGGAAGCTGGACTAGATGGGCCTTTGGCCTGATCCAGCAGGGCTCTTCTTATGTTCCTAAGGCCACTGGATTCTCTAAAATCTGCCCAACTCAGACATGGAGATGATGCCTGCCTGCGCTGGCTCTTCTTCACTACGTATTCAGCACAGAGGCTGCAGAAAAGCCTTTGGGGCACATTCCCATTTCCATCTAATCTCCAAGTAGGAAAGGAATCCCTGTGTCTTGGCCCTGCTTGGAAGGTTAAATAAATACATAAATAATGTGCACCAAAGATTCAACGCAAATTCAGCTATAATGGAAAGGAAAGGGCAGGGGACTGGAAATTATCCTTCCGCCCCAAAAGGAATAAGCAAAGCCAGAGAGGGGTGGACGGGAACACCTTTTCTGCGCAGTGAAACCCATTTCTCAAAGGAGTTTTTAGCAGGATCCCCACAGAAACAGGAGCAGCAGAGAATCAGGGCTTGGGAGGGGACCTAGGCTACGCTGGGGTCAGGGGTGAAAGCCAAAGCTTGGGTCCATCTTCTTTTGGGGGGAGGGGGCTACAGATAACTGAGTCTAGATGCTCATCTGTGGGTCTTCGTCACGCTTGCTGTTTCCCGGTTGTTCCAATTCCATATGTCTATTCAGATGTCAGTCTAACTTCCATCAGAATATTGACCTCCTGAGGACTCACAGGGCCAGATGCAGCAAAGCTTCCAGTTTTCGCAAGACCCCCATCAGAGTCACTGCTGGGAGAAGACCCGGATCCAGCTGCTGACCAGAAGGCATTCGATAGAACGATGTTCAGTGGGGCACGATCTTCTGTGGTCTGGGTGTTGACCTGAGCCTGAAACAGACCAACAGAGAAGAGCACGTTCAACACGGAGCATGAGAGCCCCACTCCTTGTCTATGGCTGGAGCTAGCAGGTCAAGGGGACTCCTGGATGCCAGACCTGAAGCACCCCCAAAGCTGAGACATTGGAGGCTGGGCCCAATGACACCCCAAGAAGACCACCATGCCTTGAAGATGGGATAGGGGGATCTGTGACTATGATGGGACCAGGCTGGATGGAGGGGACGTCCCAGATTTGCCCTCTCGCCATTAAGATCATAAAGAGCTGGAGAAACATTTTGGGCACATGGGAAGCCCTCACTGATATCCGTCAATGGGGAGCTGATGCTTCTTTCGTTGGGGGGAACTGAAAGATGCAGGCCCACCCACCCCTGCAGCTGGAATGGGACAGTCGAGAATCACACGGGAGTTCTCTTGGGGACGATGATAGCTCCGGAACCCAAATGCCCCAGGGTGCTTTTCAAACCCAAGTCTCCCTGGGAGGAGCCCACATGTGGGGGGATGTAGGAGAGGATGGGAGGGCACTGTCAGTCCGGCAGGGTTCCATCACCCCATGGGGGTCCATGTCTGTTCCCCAAACAAACCCTGTTCTGTGCACCTCTAGGGTGGGCTCTGGGCTATGACTTGGTAGGAACCAGGTTGTGTTGTGTTGACTCGCTGCCCATAATGTGTGTGTGGGGAGGGGGTGTCAAGAGAGAATTTAAAAATCAGGTATAGCCAAGTTAATCCTTCAATCTGTGTTTTCATTTGTCACGTCACATATCAGGGCAACGTATCGGTCAGAGGCATACCCATCTTGCGAGGGCGCTTGGATATGGGCCAAATCCTAAATAGTGTGTGCATGTTTATCACCGGCACGCACTGTCTCTGATGTGCCATAGAGCTTGTTTGCGAGGCCCCAGTGCTGGTGCTGGCTTATCACTGGCTGGCCCTGGGCTAGTGCTGATGGATCACCAGTGCTCTGTCACTCATCGATTGCGCAGACAGCTGGGCGGCAGAGAGGTAGGTGGGGCTTGGGGGGAGGCGGAGAGGAGGCATTCCAGGCGGGGAGTGCAGGGAGAGGGCTGGGAGGAGGCCTGCCCTTGTGGCTGCCTCAGTGACACCCATTTGTGGGTCAGAGATTTCTGTCCACAGCAGGCCACAGAGTATACTGTGTTGGCCCAATAAGGAGAAAGTGATCGGGGCCAGCCCAGAACACACTCTCCCTGTTTCTAACCCTAGACAACCGAGATGATGACCACACGAGGACATGGCCGTCAAGTTGGCATTGGCCCTCAGGCTTCATTTCTACTTCTCTTTGGTAGCAGAGGGGACTCTATGACTCTGGCTGACCCTCCTTCCTTATATCCGTGGACTGAACGAGGGGCAAGGGATCGTCCCCCCCAATCCTCAGGCCATGAGTCCCTGGCTCCCAGAGGAGCCTTGTGGAGATGCCAGGGATCCAGGCCACATGGCCCTGAAATTGTGTCTCCATCAACAGCGAAGGGCAGGATGCATCACCTGTCATGTTAGAAAAGAAACAGCTGCTGATGGCCAGCTGGGGGCGCTCTAGGTCCAGGAGAGGGGCTTATTCAACATTTTAAACCAGAATTTTTTAACTCTCATGTGAATTGGTGTAAGTATGAGTGAGACACGACCAGTGATATGATCTTGTGCAGAGCAGTCTCTACCCAGACCTTACCCGCCCAGAACGTGGCCATAACCACAAGTAAGCACATGGGTGTTGCCTCCCATTGCAGCTGAACATAAGAACGTAAGAACAGCCCCACTGGATCAGGCCACAGGCCCATCTAGTCCAGCTTCCTGTATCTCACAGTGGCCCTATTGTGGGGCTAATTTCCTGACCCAGGGGAAGTGGACTCGACCCTTTCTCCTGAGGAGCCACCGGTGACTGCCTTGTTGCGCACAGGATGCCACGGCAACCATTTTGGCACCGTGGCAATCTCAGCTCAACGGGAAGCTCAGGATTTGGCTCTGCACTGTTTTCTTACTGAAGACCTGTCTTTCCAGCACGTGACATGGTGATGACAGGTTCTTTGCTGCTGTCCTGTCCCTTTGAGCAGGAAGCTCAAAGTGAAATATGAGGTTCCCCCCAAAAAAATTGTGCACAGGGCATTCAAAGAGGCACCCCCTCTTTAGGCTGGTGTTACAGAATGAATAGGTGGCCAGCTAACCCCAGGGTGAGCCAACACTCACAGGGTATTCAGAGGTCAAAGTGGCACTCCCCCTTCTTTGCAAAATTTGGAAGAGCTGAGACCTGTATGCTAAGGGTTTAAAAAATATTTGGGGTGGGGGCTTTGGGGGGTTACTGAAGGAATAGGTGGCCAGCTAACCCCAGGGTGAGCCAACACTCACATGGTTGTCAGACGTCAAAGAGACACCCCCTCTTTGCACCATGGACAGTTAACACCATGAACAACCCTCTCTCTCTCAAAAAAAACAAAACAAAACAAAACAAAACAAAACAAAACACAATAGATAGATAGATAGATAGATAGATAGATAGATAGATAGATAGATAGATAGATAGATAGATAGATAGAATATATTGTTACAATTAATAGTTAATAACAACAGACAACACCAAAGATTAAATGCGTATTCAGCTTTAATGGAAAGGGAAGGACAGGAGACTGGACAATCAGCTTTTAGCCTCAAAGCAACAGACAAAGCCAGAGAGGGGTGGGTGGGAACTCCTTATCTACTCAGTGGAACCTATTTCTTCCTCCACCGAGGAGTCATCAAGCAGGACCCCTTCAGAACCAGGAGTAGGAGGAATTCAGAGAGAAGAAAACAGATTTGGGCCCAGGGGGTGAAAGTCAAAGCATTGGCCTGATATTTGGGGGGCAGTGAATACAACTGGGCCCAGATGCTCAACTATAGATCTGTGTCATGGTCGCCGTGTTCTGGTTGCTCCTAATTCCATGTGCCTCCACTCAGTTGTCAGTGCCCGCAGGATACTGAGCGTTGCCTCTCAAAGCAGATGGCTGAGGGGTATTGATGGGAACCGGCATGGAGACAGTAACCGCACAGGCAAGTGGAGCTGGAACAGAGTATGGTGCTGGTGGGCCCCCCTGGAACCTCACAGCTCCAGGCACAGCAAGGCTTCCAGCTGTTATCGCAAGACCCCCATCGGAGTCTCTGGTGGGAGATGACTCCAATACAGCCAGCAATGATGAGTATCTCTCTCTCTCTTCCCCCCCCCCAGAGGGCAGCGATTCCCCTCCCAGCTGGCAGCCATACCAAAAAGTCCACAGAGCCCTCCTGAAATGGCCCACAGCCTGGAGAGGCTGGGAGGGGCAGTTCACGCCAATTGGACCTTGACTCCAAGCAAGACTGTGTACATCAGGTTTCTTAAGAGAGGAGCAAAGGTTAGTGAGACATGGTGGGCTGACAGCTCGCTCTGTCCTCCCCTGGGCAAATGAAGGCTGTCTGGAGGCCAATGGCAGGGCCACCCCTTCCTGGCTCAGGGCAAATCCTGCCCCTTCCAGTCTTTTCAAGAACTCTGCCTCTAGCCCCACATTTATACACACAGATCCCCCTTCCTTCCTTCCTTCCTTCCTCTCCTTCCTTCCTTCCTTCCAAAGCATGTAAGGAACATACCATTACATTGTGCAGAACCCCCAAAGTCTGGGAAGGGATACTCCAGGTTATTTTTTCCCTTCCTTGCATCAGGTGAATATGAGCTTGAACAACAGAGAGAGAGAGAGACAGAGAGAGACAGAGAGAGAGAGAGGAGGGCTCCTTGAAGGAGGAAGGCTGAGCTCTGAGCTCCACATATTTTACACCTGAGATGTTGAGAAGGCATTTATATATGGATAAATATATATCCATATATTTATGGATATGAGCGTGAGACAGGGTTGAGCAGTGAGGATATATATATTTTCTTGGTCTCAATCTAAGGTGATTCCACTTGCTTTGTACGGCTGTTTTTCTTTGGGGTGTGGATGAGTTTGCTCCTATTAGACAAGACAGCTGCTTGTCCAGGGATGGTGTGGGCCAGGGAGTAGGGGTAGGGTTTGGGTGTGGACCCTGCTGCAAGCAGGGCTGGAGCAGGGACCAGTGCCAATCCCTACGTGGCGCCACTCCCAAGGACACTGGCCTTCCAACTTGATTTGCAAAGCAGACCTCAAAAGCTTTCTGGCCTGGGCAAGACGGTGCCGTTCAGCTTCCTCCCCCCCTCGGTGTGGGCAATGAGAACTTGAGAGCCAACTTTCAGACGTGTCATATTTTGACTCGGCGGACAAATGACTGAGTGGATTTTCATCCAGTCAATTAAAGATTCCCTAGAATGGGACAGTCGGCTTGGAACACACCGATCGGCACGGGGCCTGGCTCTACCCACCTGTGCCGAGGCAGTCAGTCGGGGCTTGGTTCACTCTGTCCTCCCCTGGGCATTTCAGGCTGTTTGGGCGCCAATGGCACAGTCAGAACTTGCTGGCTCAGGGAGAGTCCTGCCCCATCCAGTGTTCCAAAGAACTTTGCCTCCAGACCCCCGTCTCCACCCCCAGCTCCCCCTTCCTTCCTTCCTTGCTCCATTCATTCCAAAGTTGGGGGGGCATCCAGCAGGAGTGTCAAGCTTGACCAATCAGAGTGTTACATTCTGTGTTTCCCCCCAAGCAAGATACAAATATTTGGTGCAGAACCCCAAGGTCTGGCAATAGAGACCCCAGGTTCTTCCTTCCTGTGCACCAGGTGAATGTGAGATTCAGGAAAGGACAGTAGAGGAGTTCTGTTGCCTTTGCTTTTTCTCTACCTTTTCCATCTTTTGCTCCCCTCTCATTTACCTGCCCCACCAGATCTCCCCGGGGGTCACTGCTGCCCTACCAGGGCTGTGTCAGTGTGTGCATGGGCTTCCCCTCCTCCTCTGTCACAGTTCGGGAATCTGGTCACTTCTGTGGTGCCTGAGTCTTCCCTTATGGCACAATCCTATCCATGTCTACTTAGAGGCAAGTCTCATTGTATTTAATCAGGCTTACTCCCGGGAAAGTGTACGTATTCTTGCCACTGTGGTCGCTATGAAACGGCCTTCTTCTCAGCTGCAGAAACCTGTGTGATTGTTTTGCTCTCAGAACTCAGCCTTCCTCCTCCAAGGAGTCCTGCTCTCCCCCCTCTCTTCTCCTCTTCCTCAAAGGTCATCTGCTTGGCCCCTACCTGGCTCAAAAAGGAAGCCAACTGGTCTGAGACATGGAGCACATGGAGCTACGTGCAGATATGTTCAGATTAGCCCCCCTTCTCTGATTTTGAGCTCGCCCCTGATCCCTTCGTGTCAATTCAGGATTCATTTCCTCCACAAACTCTATCCATGCTTCCCATTGTTTGAAATGTGGGTGGTTGCGTTCAGCACATGTTGCACTAGGCACATAGACTTGTGGCAGAATGATCAGGTGGGATGGCGCACCTGTTCTGAATGCAGCTCCAAGTGCTCCGTGTCTCACAGCAGTTGGCTACCTTCCTGAGCCAGGTAGGAAATTTTCACCACTCACCTCCTTGCCCATGGGTGATGCTCTATTCACCTGCTGTAAACGGCTCCCTTTGGCCTGTATTTTCTGTGCTTAAGCAGGACGGCCACATGTGGCAGTGACGGTGTGGGCCAGCGAGTAGGAGCATAGATGTGGTGTGCACCAAGAGAGAAATCGGATCAGGGTGGAGGGGGCTGAGTGCCACTCCAAGCATGCTACCCGACTTACTGACACCGGCTGTTGGTCCATCAGAGTTGGATTACGAAACAGACTCCAAATGCCCCAGGGCAGTGGAAGCGGAAAAGTCATTTTATACTGGCAAGGATTTTGCTCTCGAGCAGACGAACACAATGGGAGGGGCAAGCAGTGTTCAGTTCCTGAACATTTGTGAGTCTGAAATCAATGCGCATCTCTAGTCTCGACATGCCCACAGCTGTGGGGTAATATTCAATCATTGCCAACGAGCCTGCTGTTCTTTGACTTAAGAGCATACGACGAAAACAACAATTGGAAGAAGTCTGTCCAGTTCCAACCAACCCTGGCACTAAGTTGGCACGTCTTGGCTCACTCTTTGGGAAAAAAAGGCCTGCCTCTGGGACCACAGGGAAGTCTCACTGAGCCTCCCCACACAGTCAGAAACTGTGCTGCTGCTTTGCACATGTCTTCATGCTTGGAAATTGTGGAAATCCTCCATGTCCTTGATTGTGCAAAGAGACTTTGAGTTTCTGAAAAGGGGGGGAAGGGAATCAGCTTCCTTTCTACCTACAAGATGACTATTTTTGCCCCGTAAGCACATACATTCCTGGGAGAGGGGGGTGCAAAACACAAAGTTGTGCAGGCTCCCCCAATGCTGGTCTAAAGCAGACCATCTCCCTTGCCTTCAAAACCAGTGGTGGCTTCTAAAGCATTGCACCTTTCCATGTATACACATACAAACATACATACATATTTAATTATATACACACACATACATACATATATATTTATTTATATATATATTCTATATATATTTAATTAATATAGATTTAATTTTCTATATATCTCTATATATATATATTTAATATATATATAATTATATATATTATTATATTTAATTCTATATATATAGAATTAAATATATTTATGTATATGTGTGTATATGTATGTATGTATATATGTATATATGTGTATATACATGCATGTACACAAACACAGATACAAACATATACATATTTATATATACAGAAATATATGAATGTGTGAGTTTTTATATATAAAACATTTATACATTACATAAATAATGTGTATATATAATGTAAAATGTATGTAATGTACTATATATATAACATTTCAAAACATAGTGCAACCTATGGATCTTTCTCTCTCTCTCTCACACACACACACACACACACACACACACACACACACACGCACACACATGCCTGCTTCGTGCTATGGCACTCTGTTGGTGAATAAATGAGGGGGTGGGACTCAAAATAAAGCACCCCTGTTACAGCTAATTTGAAATGTCTCCGGCAAACTGGCTTCCCTGCTTCTCTCTGACTCCCAGAGGAGCCCTGTGGAAATGCCAGCGGCCCAGGGGTTTGCCAGGGGTTTGTTCAGCATTTTTAACCAGCAGTAGAAAACCCAGTGAAAATGAATGTCATTTTTCCAGGCGCATCTCATGCTCAGACTTTCCCTGTCCCATTTGTCCGATTTCCCTGCACGGCAACATCCTCAGCTCTTTCCACCCATGTCCTGTGAGTGGGGCCCTGTCTCTTGGGCTCTAGATGTGGGGTCCCAGGCAGCTGAGATGAAGCCAACCCTCTTCTGGTGGGATTCAGAGTTAGCCCTGCTAAATAGTTATCTATTTATTTTAGATAAACCCCAACCTGTGGAACCTCGTTCCTCACCACCAGCTTCAGCATAGACAGAGGGGCACCAGTGTTCCCTGGGGTGAGAGACTGAATATGAAAGGTAAGAAAATAAGAACAGCCCCACTGGATCAGGCCATAGGCCCATCTAGTCCAGCTTCCTGTATCTCACAGCGGCCCACCAAATGCACCAGGGAGCACACCAGATAACAAGAGACCTGCATCCTGGTGCCCTCTCTTGCATCTGGCATTCTGACATAGCCCATTTCTAAAATCAGGAGGTTGCACATACACATCATGGCTTGTAACCCGTAATGGATCTTTCCTCCAGAAACTTTTGCAATCCCCTTTTAAAGGCATCCAGGCCAGACGCCATCACCACATCCTGTGGAAAGGAGTTCCACAGACCTACCACACGCTGAGTAAAGAAATATTTTCTTTTGTCTGTCCCAACCCTCCCAACACTCAATTTTAGTGGATGTCCCCTGGTTCTGGTGTTATGTGAGAGTGTAAAGAGCATCTCTCTAGCCACTCTATCCTTCCCGTGCATAATTTGGGATGTCTCAATCATGTCCCCCCCCTCAGGCGCCTCTTCTAGGCTGAAGAGGCCCAAATGCCGTAGCCTTCCCTCATAAGGAAGGTGCCCCAGCCCATTCAAAACATCCACCAGAAAGCCGCATTCTTTCCTTTTCTTTGGAATTATAAGTGGAACCTCCTTCATCAAAATAATCTGTACTCCTTCTACTGTGAGCTTTATCTTTGCATGTTGCTGTAGAACCATATCTCTTATCCTTTTCCTTGTGAAATGCACTAATATATCTCTTGGACGTTTCCTCAACCTTGTAATCCTTGTATTTACTCTGTAGACACTTCCCACATTGTATCCCAACGTGACTTGTTTGTTTGCATCTGTAATTTCATCTCCTGCATTTCTTGATGCAATGCTTCAAATTTCCCATCCATCCCTTCCATTTTTTTCTGCAAAAAATTTTCCATCTTCATTAGTAAATCTTGAGTAGCTTCCAGATTCAACTCTTTCCCTGTTGATCTTGGTGGGGATTTCTCTTTATGTATCTGTTCCAACGTATTACATCTCCTAGTGGTGGCCATTATCCCTTTAAAAATCTCAGTCTATCATAATCCACAATTCACAGTCTATCCACAATCCACAATCCACAATCTATCAAAATTATCTTAAATTTCCACAGGTGTTCCAATCATTAACACTTCATAAGTAGTTGTCTTAATTCGCCACCAGATGTCAGTATATTCCTTTATGCAGAAACCTCAGGAAAAAGCCTATTGTTTAATTTTGTTATGTTCTGGTATTAATGTTGGTAACTTAAATAAAGTATTAAAACCATAACAAGCTTCCCACTTCCCAGAAAAAAATGGTAAACAAAACTGAAAAATTCAAAAAAAAACTTTACCAACATGTCATAAAAGCAAGACAGTCTTCCTTCTGTCCCACACAATGTAGTTTTATTTTTAAAAAATCCAAAGGAATCCAACCCAATATGGTTTTATAAAAACTCTTAACGTTTCTCTTCTTAACAGTCTCAATCTCAGCTTGAAAATCCACCCAACTGGGCATTTATACTGTATTCCATAATTTCTTTCCTTTTAACTCTTTTTAGTTCTTAATTCTTAATCCTTTAATTATTTCTGGTCTTGTTGCTGTTAGTCCCTCTTGTCTTTCAAGTCCAAATATTTCTTTCCTGACTCTGTTCTCCGCTACGTGCCCCAGAAAAATAAAGTTGTAGGAAGGGGGGTCAGGCTTAAGTCTCTGGCAGAGCTCAAAAGCCTCCAATTCCTTCGCTCTGAAACTTTTTGACACCCGGAGCCTTCGCCCCAAGGAGATAAAACAGGAGCGTCTGGAGTGAATTGTGTTTAATCTCACTCTATAGTCCCTTTCAGTCCAGGGGGATTTAGATGAAATATGACAGACGTATCTGCTGATAAGCAGAGCTTCCTGCAGTCGTCAGCCCACCATGTCTCCCTAACCTTTGCTCCTCTCTTAAGAAACCTGATGTATGCAGTCTTGGCTTGGAGTCAAGGCCCAATTGGCATGAACTGCCCCTCCCAGCCTCTCCAGGTTGTGGGCCATTTCAGGAGGGCTCTGTGGACTTTTTGGTATGGCTGCCAGCTGGGAGGGGAATTGCTGCCCTCTGGGGGGGGGGGGAGAGAGAGAGAGAGAGAGAGCGGAGGGTTCCTCGAAGGAGGAAGGCTGAGCTCTGAGATCCATATATAAATGCCTTCTCAGCATCTCAAGTGTACGAACATGTACACCTTCCTCCTTTGAGAAACCTTCCTCTCTTTCTCCCTCTCTCTTTATACCCATCTCTTGATGGGTAACCTTGATGGGAAGGTCTGAGGAAGAGGAGGTAAAGCAGAGGGGAACCAGAAGAAAGAAAAGGTGGAGAAAAGCAAAGTGAATGTGTCTGTTTGCCCAACTTTTGCTCAAGCTCTCATTCACCTGGTGCAAGGAAGGGGAAAAATAAACCTGGGGTATCCCTTGCCAGACATTGGGGTTTCTGCACAAAGTAATGGTATGTTCCTTACATACCTTGGAAGGAAGGAAGCAAGGAAGCAAGCAAGCAAGGAAGGAAGGAAGGAAGGAAGGAAGGAAGGAAGGAAGGAAGGGGGATCTGGGTGTATAAATGTGGGACTAAAGGCAGAGTTCTTGAAAAGACTGGAAGGGGCAGGAGTCTCCCTGAGCCAGGAAGGGGCGGCTCTGCCATTGGCCTCCAGAAAGCCTTCATTTGCCCAGGGGAGGACAGAGCAAGCCAAGCACAGATCCATGGAGGTGATAATCCCCTGGTTCCAGGAAATCACCCTTTAACAAGGATCCTTCCCTCATCACCTCCATCCAAAGCCAACTCAATGGAGACACACAATGAACTTGGTGCAAAATGGCGGTGCCAACACCGAACCAACCTGGAGGCCACCCACACACCTCCAGCTTCCCTTGGCAGAGAATGAGGTGGGGTGATGGGCTGAATCACTTCTGAATGTTTGTCCCTGGGTTGTGAATGAACACAAGAGCAGCCCCGCTAGACCTGCTTCTGAACACGAAAAGTGTCCTTATCCACTTGATTGGTTTCTCAGCAAGTAGTCCTGACTTGCCCCACATTCCTGCTTCCTCTGAACAAGGAAACTGGCCAATGCTGCTGCCCTCCCCTCCCTGGCAGAGGGCACATTATTTGCCCCTCCCAGTGTCCCTCAAGGCAAGAAGACCCTCTCTGTCACTAATCGGATGCTGGAGGGAGGAGGAGAGTTTCGTGCTCTTACTACAGCCCACCCTCAGTCTAACTTGGGCACACCTCGTGTCCTCACCACTCCACACCCACCGGATCTGACTCGGAGGCTCTCGATTCTGTGGGAGCCCATGTCTGGCCACAGTATCCAGTGGCCCGATTGAGGGGCTAATTTTCTTACCCAGGGGAAGTGGACGTGACCCTTTCCCCTGAGGAGCCACCAGGGACTTCACAGGATGCCGCGGCAACCATTTTGGCACTGTGGCAGTCTGAACTCAACGGGCAGCTCAGGATTTAGCTCTGCACTATGTTCTCACTGAAGACCTGTCTTTCCAGCAAGTGACATGGAGTTGGCAGGTTCTTTGCTGCTGTCCTGTCCCTGTTGCAGCAGGAAGCTCAATGTGAAGTATGAGGTTTCCCCCCCCAAGTTGTGCACAGGGTATTCAAAGAGGCACCCCCCCCCCTTGAGGCTGGTGTTACTGAAGGGATAGGTGGCCAGCTAACCCCAGGGTGAGCTGACACTCCCAGGATTGTCAGAAGGCAAAGAGGCACCCCCTCTTTGCACCATGGACAGTTAACACCGTGGACAACTCTCTCTCTCTCTCTCTCTCTCTCTCTCTCTCTCTCTCTCTCTCTCTCTCTCTCTCTCTTTCTCTCAATAGATAGATAGATAGATAGATAGATAGATAGATAGATAGATAGATAGAATATATTGTTACAATTTATAATTCATAATAATAGACAATACCAAGGATTCAATGCATATCCAGCTTTAATAGAAAGGGAAGGACAGGAGACTGGACAATCAGCCTTTAGCCCCAAAGCAAAAGACAAAGCCAGAGAGGGGTGGGTGGGAACTCCATATCAATTCAGTGGAACTTATTTCTTCCTCCTCCGAGGAGTCATCAAGCAGGACCCCTTCAGAACCAGGAGTAGGAGGGATGCAGAGAGAAGAAAACAGATTTGGGCCCAGGGGGTGAAAGTCAAAGCATTGGCCTGATATTTGGGGGGCAGTGAATACAACTGGGCCCAGAAGCTCAACTATAGATCTGCGTCATGGTCGCCGTGTTCTGGCTGCTCCTAATTCCATGTGCCTTCACTCAGTTGTCAGTGCCCGCAGGATATTGAGCGTTGCCTCTCAAAGAAGCCACCTGAGGGGTCAGGATGGGAACCAGCATGGAGACACTAACCATACAGGCAAGTGGAGCTGGAGCACAGCGTGGTGCTGGTGGCCCCCCCTGGAACCTCACAGCTCCAGGCACAGCAAGGCTTCCAGCTGTTTTTGCAAGACCCCCATCGGAGTCACTGGTGGGAGATGACCCCACCGCCGCTGACCTCAAGGGAACCGATCCTTCAACGCTTTCTTGAAATATCCGGAAAAGAACCTGAAGCTGAAACAGACAATTGGGAAAGAGCAGTTTCAAGATGGAGCCTGAGATCCCAACCCCTTGTCCGTGGCTGACCCTACCAGGTCACTGGGACCCTCGGCTGCCAGAACAGAAGCTCCCTCAAAGCTCTGAGAGGCTGGACCTGTTGGCATCACAAGACCACCAAGCCTTGGACATGGGGCAGGGGGATCTGATGCCGGCAAGCTGGTACTTCTCCCTAAGTTTGTTTTTATATTTCTATAAATTTGAAGCAAATATATGTTAGATGTACACACAAACACAACCACACATATGTCTGCTGTATGTAGCATTTTGGAGAGGACCCTACACGGGGCTGGTGAGCAGAGTGCCCGGTGTCCTAAGTGGGTACCTCACGCTGTACCTGACGGTCCGGCATGGCCCTCCCTCCCGCCTGGCCCCAATTGGCGTGAAATCCCGCCCCTCCTGGCCTCTCCAGGCTGTGGGCCATTTCACGAGGGCTCTGTGGACTTTTGGGTATGGCTGCCAGCTGGGAGGGGAATCGCTGCCCTCTGGGAGACCTTCAGCCAGACAGGTGCCCAGCTGGGACCTGGACACACACAATCAAATATTGTCAAGATGCAAACACTGTTGGTCTCCCATGGGCATATGTAGATGACAAAACACAATATCCTGGCAGGATACTGACAATTCTGCACTGAAATCCTAGCCAGAGGTCTGTGGCCATCGGGGGATTTCCTTGAGGACACTCAGGACCGAGTTGTCTCCTTGATTCTACAAGAGAAGGCTCTACCGTGCCGATTCTGGCAGAGATAAACCCCAGCCCGTGCAGCCTCGTTCCTCACTACCGGCTCTGCCATAGACAGCCTGGCACCAGCATTTCCTGCAGAGAGAGTGACTGAAGCTGCTGAATATCCCATTGAGGAGACGCCATCAAGGATTTCAATGCGCGCTCTATAGATAGATAAAAGGTTTATAAATTGAAACTCACCACGTTCTCCATCATAGCTCTTCGTTCTGGTTTTCTTTGGGGGTGAAGTGCTTGCAATAAGGCGAAGCTCCGAATGGCACGCTTTATACACTTCACTGCAGCCGGGATGAGCCGGGGGCAGCGCCAATTGGCGTGTCCCAAGCTGATTGCTTCGTTCTCTGAGACTTTAAATTGATTGGATGGAAATCCACTCACTAACTAGTTGGTTGAGATCTGGGGGTGTAAATGTGGGGCTAGAGGCAGAGTCCTTGAACAGACTGGATGGGTCAGGAATCTCCCTTAGGCAGGAAGTTGTGTCCCTGCTATTGGCCTCCAGACAGCCTGAAATTGCCCAGGGGAGGACGGAGGGAACCCAGCACATTTTGATCCCCAGGTGCCAGTAAATGACTCTTTAATGAGGATCCTTTGCTCATCACCTCCCTAAAGAGCTAATTAAGTGGAGAAATGTGATGAGCTTTGTGTGAAATGGCAAAATTGGAGGCCACCCACACACCACCAGCTTGCCTTGGCAGCAAATGGGATGGGACGATGGGCTGATTCCCTCCTGAATGAATGACCATCAGTTTTTGGTGCTTCCGCGCCAGAGATCCCTTCACGTTGAGGGGTTGGTCCAGCCAGCTAGGCAGTGTGATGACCTGAACCTATGGCTGGTGTGTGGGCACAGAGAGACCATAGTCTGAAAGCGACATAATACATTGTTATACTTCATTGATTATCATTCTTAGTAATGGAGGACACCAAAGTGTCAATGCAAGTTCAGCTTTAATGAGAAGGAAAGGGCAGGGGGCTGGAAATGATCCTTTAGCCCCAGGAGGAATAAGCCAAACAAGACAGTCCTGGTGAGGAACTCCTTATTTACTCAGTGAAGTCTACTTCCTTCATCTCCAAGGCGTTATTAAGCTGGATCCCGTCAGAAGTGCCAGTAGCAGAGTACAAGGGTATAGGAGGGAACGTAGGTGACATTCGGACCCAGAGGTGAAAAATAAAGACAAAGATCTGTGGATCTGTGTCATGGTGGCCATTTCCTGCTTGTTCAAAATTGCATTTGCCTCCCCACATCTTAGTGGCATTTCTAGAAAATTCATGATCATTTCCTCTTTAGTGCCAAGCGGTCTTGAGGGTGTTTGATGCAAGAAGGGCATCAAAACAGGGGGTGATGGTGGGCCCTCCTGGAAAGTCTCCCGGCCCGACTCAGCAAGGCTTCCTGTTGTTTTTGCAAGACCCCCATCAGAGTCAGTGCTGGGAGATGAGCCCCATCCCACTGCTGGCCTGGAAGCATCCGCAAGAATTTTGTAGAATCTGTCACGATCAGCCATGCTCTGGGTGTTGACCTGAGCCTGAAACAAACCATCAGGGAAGAGAAGTTTCAATGGGAACAATGAAAGCCCAACTCCTTGTCCGTGGCTGAACCCAGCAGGTCAAAGGACTCCTGGTTGCCAGACCAGAAGCACCCCAAAAGCTGAGCGATTGGAACCTGGGCCTGATGACATCACAAGAAGACCACCAAGTCTTGAGCCTGGGGCAGGAGGGTCCGCTACCAGGACGGGACTGAACTGGAGGGTGAAGGAGTGCAGGAGTTGCCCATTCTGCATTCAGGCCGTAAACAGCTGGAGAAACATTGGGGGCAAATGGGCAGCCCTCCCTGATATCCCCCAATGGGGAGTTGATGCTTCTTTTGCTGGGGGGCATTCTAAGATGTAAGCAGGTCTTCCACCCAAGCCACCCCCCACGCACCAGACCCTTCGCATCGGCCCCAACTCCATACAAAGAAGGAGCCATGTGATCCCGTCTCACCTTCAACCCATTTGGGAGCTCCTTGGTGTTCAGCCTGCTCGTCTCGCCCTGGCTGGAGAAACGAGGAAGAGTCCATATTTCTATATCTCTAATGACAAATTTTTTGGTCCTTGAAGACAATTTCCAGTGCTTCTTCAAACATGTTGAGCTGGTCGGGAACTAGTGCCTTCAAAACCAGTGGTGGCTTCTAAAACTTTACACATTTACATACATACATACATACATACATACATACATACATACATACATACATACATACATACATAAATGCTGGTGCCCTCCCTGTGAGCTAGCTGGCTCACAGCTAGCAGAGAGAACTGGTCCAGGGATGGTCACCAGGGAGGTGGCCAACTGGATGAGGGTGGGAGCTGACTTACACCGGAGGGGATGACACCAGCGACGGCTCCAAGGCTTCCACCACCACCGAAACCACCGAAGCCTCCACCAAGTCTGCATTTTCCAGGTTCAGCTAAGCAGCTAAAGCCATCGCCAAGGTTTCCCCCTAAACTGCGGCCAAATCCGACGGCTAAGGCCATTCTCAGCCTTTTGTAGCAATTGTCCCTCAGGAGATCTTCTCAGGTTCCAGGGCCCCCCTTGTGAAACAAGAATGCAACATGGTCAGTCAAGCAGAAAATGAGCTATGATTGAACACCAAGAAAGCTGGAACTTGCCAACATCCTGAATAAAACTTTTAAAAAGAAGTTTTTTTTAATGAGCTTCGCACTTTTCTGCAAGTTTCATGAGACCAGGCTCCAGACCAGGCAAGACAACGAGAATTCTGCTCCTGGATTTTGTCAAGGCAACTGCCTCAGTGGCGGATCTGCCATTACGTGAAAGGGGCAAATGCCCGCGGCACGGAGCCTGGCCACGGAGCCTCTGGGACCTCTCGGAAGTCTCACTGAGCCTCCCCACACAGTCA
>NW_027101424.1:0-42278 GCF_035046505.1 Tiliqua scincoides | reverse complement strand
TTAAGCCTCTTAAAGTATCATTGGGGTTAGGGGTAAGAGGAGTAAGGATGGTAGTAAGAGGGTTGAGATTGTGGTTGTACTTAGTTTAGGTTGGAATCGTCATTTGTGTGTTGTTTGTGTGGTGGTTGGGAACACTGTGAGGGTTGTGATGTAAGATAGTCGTAAGTAAAAGAATAGGCTTAATAGAGCGGAGAGGGCAAGTAGGGCTGCGGTCATTGATAGGTTGTGGGTTGTTAATTCTTGTAAAATTAACCATTTTGGGATAAAGCCTGTTAGCGGGGGAGCCCTCCTAGAGATATTAGTAGTAAAAATATAAGTGCTATGGTTGAGGGGGAAATTGTTCAAGAGGTGGTTAAATCTTTAATGTTTTTTGCTGTGATGAAGATAAGGATTATAAAGGCAGTAGTTGTTATTATGAGGTATAAAAATAGGTTGAGGAGTATTAAGTTTGAGCTTAGTGTGAGAATTGTAGCTATTCAACCTAGGTGGGCAATTGATGAGAATGCTATGATTTTTCGTGTCTGTGTTTGGTTTATGCCTCCCCACCCTCCGGTCAAGGTTGACAGTAGCCCTATAATTAGAAGTGTATTTGGGTGGATAGCGGGGGCGGCTATATAAAGTAGGGCGAGGGGGGCGAGTTTTTGTCAAGTTGTAATGATTAGTGCTGTTTTTAGTGTTGTGCCTTGTAGGACTTCTGGTAGTCAGAAATGCAGGGGGGCTAGGCCTAGTTTTATGGCTAGAGCTATTGTTATTATGATGCAGGCAGGTTGGTTTGTGAGTTGTGAAATGTCTCAGGTGCTGGTGGATCAGGCATTGATTGTGCTGGCGAATAGGAGTGTGGCTGAGGCAGCAGCTTGGGTAAGGAAATATTTTGTAGCGGCTTCAGTTGCACGGGGATGGTGTTGTTTGGCGATAAGGGGAATAATGGCTAGGGTATTTAGTTCTAATCCGATTCAGGCAAGGAGTCAGTGTGTGCTTGATAGGGTAATGATGGAGCCGGTTGCTACGCTTGAGAGAATCAGTGAAGATATGATTGGGTTCATTAGTATAGGAAGGATTTTAACCAACATTTTCGGGGTATGGGCCCGAAAGCTTAATTAGCTGACTTTACTAGAAAATAGTATAATGAAGTACATAAGATTTTGAGTCTTTTGGTGCAGGTTCGTGTCCTGTTTTTCTAGTGCTTCGAGAAGAAGGAAATAAGGGGATTTTAACCCCTGTGTTTTACTCTATCAAAGTAATCCTTGGGGATTCGGGCATATTTCCTGGTTTATTGTGGGGGGAGTCCTGATAATATTGTTGGGAAAGAGGCATGCCACATTAATAGAGCGAGGGTTAGGGGTAAGAAATTTTTTCATAAGAGGTGTATAAGTTGGTCGTAACGAAAACGAGGGTATGAGGCGCGAGTTCATAAGAATATGATTGTCAGGATAGTTGTTTTTAATATTAGGTTTATTGTGAACACGTCTGGGGGTAGGGAGGTTCCTGGGTTTAGGAAAAGGATGCAGGTTAGGGTATTTATTAGTATGATGTTTGCATATTCAGCTAGGAAAAATAGGGCGAATGGGCCAGCGGCATACTCTACATTAAAGCCAGAGACAAGCTCTGATTCTCCTTCTGTTAAATCAAAGGGGGCCCGGTTTGTTTCTGCTAGTGTTGAGATAAACCATATTATGGCAAGAGGTCATGATGAAATTAGTAGTCATTGGTGTTCTTGTGTAATTGAGAGTATTTGTAGAGTGAAGCCCCCTGTAAGGATAATAATGGTTAGTAAAATAATTCCCAGGGTGACCTCGTATGAGATTGTTTGTGCTACCGCACGTAGGGCGCCAATTAATGGGTATTTTGAGTTGGATGCCCACCCTGATCATAGAATAGAATATACTGCTATGCTTGAGAGGGCTAGTATGAAGAGAAGGCCTAGGTTTATGTCTGCTAAGGTGGCCGGTATTGGGAGGGGGGTTCAAATTATAAGGGCTAGAAATAGGGCTAAGGTCGGGGTTATGATGAAGAGGGCAGGAGAGGAAGAGGAGGGGCGTAAGGGTTCTTTAATAAACAGTTTAATGCCGTCTGCAAATGGTTGTAATAGCCCATAAGGGCCAATGATGTTAGGGCCTTTTCGTAGTTGTATATAACCGAGCACTTTTTTTTTTTTTCTTCCAGTAGTGTAAGGAAGGCAACAGCTAGTAAGATGGGAATAATATATAATAGGGGATTAATGATATATAAGAGTAATGCATTCATGTATTAGGGAGATGATTTGAACATCTAGTAGAAAGATCTTAGGTCTTTTGCATTCACCTGGCTCTGCCACCCTAATAATTACCCCTTGTCTGGGGGTGTTCTAGGTGCTTTGTTTAGCTTGAGTTTTGTTCAGCTAGTTTTAAGGACGTGTTTATAATATTGGTCCTCTCTTCTTTGTCCTTTCGTACTGAAGAAGTAAGCGTCATAGATAGAAACCGACCTGGATTGCTCCGGTCTGAACTCAGATCACGTAGGACTGTTAATCGTTGAACAAACGAACCTTTAATAGCGGCTACACCATTTGGGTGTCCTGATCCAACATCGAGGTCGTAAACCTTCTTGTCGATAGGGACTCTTGAAGAAGATAGCGCTGTTATCCCTGGGGTAACTTGGTTCGTTGGTCAGTATGACTGGGTCGGCTTTGTACTTTGGCTTGTTAGCCTTGGTGAGAAGTGGTGGTTCTGTGCTCGGAAGTTTTGTTTTGTTCCGAAGTCGCCCCAACTTAAAACTATGGGCTAGGGGCATTAGTGGTGCTTATTAGCGGTCGTTTTAAGCTCCACAGGGTCTTCTCGTCTTATGTGTTTATCCCAGCTTTTGTACTGGGAGATCAGTTTCACTGATTAGCTATAAGAGACAGGTTTGTCCTCATTTAGCCGTTCATACTAGTCTTTATTTAGAAGACAAGTGATTACGCTACCTTTGCACGGTTAGGATACCGCGGCCGTTTAAAAGTTTCACTGGGCAGGCAGGACCTTTAATACTTGTTTAGCTAAAGGCTATGTTTTTGGTAAACAGTTGGGACAAGGTTTTGCTGAATTCCTTTTACAGCTTTTAATCTATCTTTTTAGCACACCGGTGTCGGGTTGACAGTTTTTGTAACAGTTTTGGCTGTTTAATTGTTGTTCCTGTTTTGGTCTGTTAATGTCCAGTAGGTTTTCTATTTCTGGGTCAAGGGGGTGCTTAAGAGAAGGGCTTCTTGTTACTAGTTCTAGCATTAGTTTGTCTATAATAATAGTGTGGCTCGGTAGGTTTTTAGGAGGTGGCAGACACAGGGGGGATTTATTGTCTTTGTGCTGTGACGCTGTGTTTACTGGTGGCTGCTTTAGGGCCTACTGGGCGTAGGTTATGTTGCTTTCTCTCTAAGTCAGGTTGTATCCTATTTCAATGGGGCTGTACCCCCATTGAATACCTTTTAGGTTAAAATGCGTGCTATTGTTTGCTGGAAGTAACCTAAAGTTGAACTAAAATTCATTTATTGAGCAACCAGCTATCACCAAGTTCGTTTGGCTTTTCACCGCTACTACTAGATCTTCCCACTCTTTTGCCACAGAGATGGGTGCACTCTTACAGTTGTCTTGTAGTAGCTCACTTGGTTTCGGGGGTACAGGCTGAAGTTCTCTTTGTCTGTTTTATTCTGGCTGGACCATGATGCAAGAGGTACAAGGGTTTATCTTTGCTTTGTTTTGCTTGTGTGTTTCATTATTCTTTCAGGGTTCCCTTGCGGTACTTTTTCTGTTGCGCCGTTTTGGTTAGGTTCTATCACATATACTAGTTTTGTCGAATGATTTATTTTGTTAATGAGAGGATTTGTTTATGTGATTGGGCTAGTTGTTTGGCTCAAAAAGGTTAGGATCTCACTAACATTTTTCAATTGTAAGTTGAATGCTTTGTTTTAAGCTACTGGTTGTTGTTCCAAGCACGCCTTCCGGTGCGCTTACCTTGTTACGACTTGCCTCATCTATATTGTTAGTATTTTTATATGTTAAGTTTATTTTTGGACGATGAGAGTGACGGGCGGTGTGTGCGCGCTCCAGAGCAAATTTAAGATAAAGACTCTTATTTAGCTTACTTCTAAATCCTCCTTTGGGTGTGTGTTTCATTACACCTTTCGTATTTTTCTGTGGCAGAAAATGTAGCCCATCTCTTCCATTCTATCTGCTACACCTTGACCTGACGTGTTAGTTGTAAACTTTTTTGCCTACTTTGTTTCTTTCACAGGGTAAGCTGACGACGGCGGTATATAGGCTGAGTTGCAAAGAATGGTGGGGTAAAGCGTGGGGTATCGATTATAGGACAGGCTCCTCTAGGATGATGTGGAGCACCGCCAAGTCCTTTGAGTTTCGAGCTTTTCGCTTGTAGTTCTCTGGCGAATGGTTTTGTGTGTTTAACCATCTATGTTTAGGGCTAGGCATAGTAGGGTATCTAATCCTAGTTTGTTTCCTAGCTTTAGTGAGGTTGAATAGTCTTTTATTTGAAGGCATTTTATTGGTGGAGTTCTTGTGCCAATATATTTTACAGTCTTGGCTTGGTTTTCCTTCAATTTTTTTGACATTATTCTGGTCACGCTTTACGCCGAGGGTCATTGTTTTTGGCCTTTCGTATAACCGCGGTGGCTGGCACGAAATTTACCGGCCAAACTTAATCATAGCTAAGTCAAGCTTTCGCTTATTTCTTAATGTTATTCACTGCTGAGTACCCGTGTGGGTGTGGCGTAGCAAGGTGTTGTGGGCTTCGGTTTGTTAGAGATCCTGATACCTGCTCCACTTGGCTATTCGGGGTTGTGTGGGCATTCTCACTGGGGTGTGGAGGCTTGCATGTGTAATTTTGATTAAAAACAATGGCAAGTTTAGGACCAAAACTTTGTGTTTTTGGGGAAATTTGACTCACCCATCTCAGCATCTTCAGTGCTTCGCTTTAAAAATTTTAAGCTACAATAACATAAAATTTTTGTATAAAAGATAAAAAAAATGTATATATAATCATGTTGTAAATATGCATTACGGCACTGATATTAGTATCCACGACTGCATTTACAATCTGTAGAATGCATGAACTGGTCGTGGACAACCGGTAGTTTTAGTTTGGTCAGATCCTGTTTTAGGGGTTTGGCAGGAGTAAATCTGACTAAGTGAGAAATTACCGGTAAGGGGGGTAGGGGGGTTTGCCATAAAAATTAAGTTGTATTTATTTACGTGTATCAAGCTGAACGTCCGCACCTACACCTACACCGACACCTGCGTTGTGGGTGCGCCTGCACCTGTGTACATGTCTGCGTCTGTGAACGCGCCCGCGCACATGCCTGCACTCGCAAACGCACGTGCGCTGCAGGCGCGCCCGCGTGCTCACGTCCACGTCTGCGCACGTTTGCGCTTGCAAACATACGTGCGCTGCAGGCGCGCCCGCGTGCCCACGTCCACGTCTGCGCACACATTTGCACTTGTATTTTCACCTGCGTCGCATGTGTTCACAGGTGCTTTTTCGTACGTTTTAACACGTTTGTTACTAATTTTATGTCATTCAAGCATTAAACGAAATCGCGTGCTCTATACGTGGGAACGTTTATCACGTGCACCGTAGGTCCAGATCGGACGGCAAATTGTAGGCGACCACTTTAGCAAGCGGCTCTGAGATCCACTCCCCCAAAAAAAATAAAAAAGGCCAGATGCATTGGGGGTCGGGATGCTATGATTTCTCGGCAAAGTGTACATTATGCACCAACCAGAAGCATCGTTAAAAGTGAGAAAGTGTTGGGAATCCTTTGACCGCCCCTGAGGTAGGAACCAGAGGCCTTGGAAAAAGTGAGAAATAGCCAACGTACTCCGTGTGTCCCACGGGGCTAGTAACGGGAGTACACGTCATTAAGGGATTGCTGGTTTCTCGGAGATGGCAGAATATAATAGATAACTGTCGAGCAAGAGAGCAGCAGGGGAGAAGGGTGATGGCATCTAATGGGCATGGTTGGGAGAGGGTAGTGTCCTCATGATATGCGTGAGGCGAAGAGGGCAAATGTCCAATTATACATAATATGTGCTAGATCATTCTAATCTAATCTTCTATGATCTGCATGTGTGAAAGAGGAAAATATTCGAGATGTGTTGTAAGTATGAAATCATTAATAATCTGTCTGTTGTGATATGCGTGTGGACAAGAGGTAAATGTCCGATTATACATAGTATGTCTTAGAACCTTAATTTGAAGTCTTTTGTGATATGCATGAGGTTGAAAATTAATTGTTCGATTATTCTTAGTTTGTGATTGATCATTGACTGATTAACCGGATATGATATGCATGAGGACAAGAGGTGAATGTCCGATTATACATAGTATGTGTAAGATCACCAGCAAAGCAATAAAAAGCCGCCAGGGGCGGCCAGATACGGGTGAATTGAGGTAGAGGACAAAAAAGCCGCCAGGGGCGGCCAGATACGGGTGAATTGAGGTAGAGGACAAAAAAGCCGCCAGGGGCGGCCAGATACGGGTGAATTGAGGTAGAGGACAAAAAAGCCGCCAGGGGCGGCCAGATACGGGTGAATTGAGGTAGAGGACAAAAAAGCCGCCAGGGGCGGCCAGATACGGGTGAATTGAGGTAGAGGGCAAAAAAGCCGCCAGGGGCGGCCAGATACGGGTGAATTGAGGTAGAGGACAAAAAAGCCGCCAGGGGGTAGTTTAAAGTTAGAATGCTAGTTTTGGGGACTAGCGGTGGGGGTTTGAGTCCCCTCTCTCTGATGCCTTAGGGGGTCTTAGTTCCCATCTTTGGCTTACAAGACCAATGCTTTGTCTATTAAGCTACTAAGGCTTAGAGTGGGGCTATCATTTGAGTATTTTATCTTCTAGTTTGGCTGTAATTGGTATGAGGAGGAGGAAAATAGCAAAGTAGAGTATTGAGGCAATTTGTCCGATGATGATGAAGGGGTCCTCTACGGGCTGTCCTCCGATTCACGTGAGGATAATGATATTTGATATAAGGAGTCAAAAGACCCCTTGGGATAGGGGCCGGAAGGTGTTTCCTCGTTGCTTTGATGTATGGAGTATGGGTACGAAGATTAGGATTAGGATTGAAAATAATAAGGCAAGAACGCCTCCTAATTTATTTGGGATTGAGCGTAGGATAGCGTAGGCAAAGAGGAAGTATCACTCGGGTTTAATGTGTGGTGGCGTGACTAAGGGGTTTGCAGGGGTAAAGTTTTCTGGGTCTCCTAGTAAGTTTGGGGAGAAGAGGGCTAGTAGGAGGAGAACGAAGATTAATAATGTTAGGCCTAAAAGGTCTTTATAGGTGTAATAAGGGTGAAATGGGATTTTGTCTGTGTTGGAGTTTAGGCCTGTGGGGTTATTTGATCCTGTTTCGTGGAGGAAAAGGAGGTGAAGTATAGAGGTTCCCATGATAATAAATGGCAGAATAAAATGGAATGAAAAGAATCGGGTGAGTGTTGCGTTGTCTACTGAGAACCCTCCCCAGATTCATTCTACCAAGGTTGTTCCGATATAGGGAATTGCTGAAAGAAGGTTAGTAATGACGGTGGCCCCTCAAAAAGATATCTGGCCCCATGGAAGTACGTAGCCCACAAAGGCTGTTGCCATTACAAGGAGAAGAAGAACGACCCCAATGTTTCAGGTTTCTTTGTATATGTAAGAGCCGTAGTATAAGCCCCGTCCGATATGGAGGTAAATGCAAATAAAGAATATGGAGGCCCCATTGGCGTGCAGGTTTCGGATTAGCCACCCGTATTGTACGTCTCGACAAATGTGTGCGATTGATGAAAATGCTGAAGAGATGTCTGCTGTGTAGTGTATAGCAAGGAATAGGCCAGTTAGGACTTGTGCGATTAGACAAAATCCAAGTAGTGAGCCAAAATTTCATCATGCTGAGATATTTGATGGGGTGGGGAGGTCAATGAATGTGTTGTTTACAATCTTTAGGATTGGGTGAGTTTTTCGTAGGTTGTGGGTCATTAGTTTTTGTAGTTGAATACAACAGTGGTTTTTCGTGCCGCAGGTCTTGGTTAAAGTCCAGGCAAAAATTATGGTTTATTTTATTTTTTTATTATCTTTTTGTTTATTGGGGGGGTTGGTGGCTGTTGCCTCAAACCCATCCCCGCTTTATGGTGCGGTTGGGTTGGTGGTTGCTGCTGCCGTTGGGTGTGGTGTGTTGGTTTGATTGGGTAGTTCTTTTGTTTCTTTGGTCTTATTTTTGATTTATTTAGGGGGAATGTTGGTGGTATTTGCTTATTCTGTAGCGTTGGCGGCTGAGCCCTACCCTGAGACATGGGGGAGCTGGTCTGTTGGGTTGTATGTTGGGGGGTATTTTGTTTTGGTGACGGTGTTGTTTGTGGTATTTGGTGGGGGGTGGGTGGTGGAGGGGTTTGGAGTTGTTGGGGTTGATTGTGTAGGGTTACATTTTGTTCGTGCGGACTTTAGTGGGGTGTCTTTGTTATATTCATGGGGGGGTGGCTGTTTATTAATTTCCGGGTGAGGCTTATTGCTGGCTTTATTTGTTGCGTTAGAGCTGTCACGTGGGTTGGCGCGGGGGGCTTTGCGGGTAATTAGATTAAAATAAAAATGAGCACCGAGGTCATAAATAGGACAAATATGATTAAGTAGGCTTTAATAAGACCTTTGTTGGCAGTAGAAATGCTGTTGACCATGGGGGTGTTGGTTATTGTTAGTATTTTTGGACCAATTTTTTCATACCATAGTTGGTCGTTTAGGTGTGAGGCAAGGTTTTGTCCTTGTATGAGTGAAATGTTTGGGTGGGTTCGGTGAATGATTATGTTGAAGAATCCTAGTTGGTTTGAGAAGTTGTTTAACTTATTATGTTTTGGAGTCAAGAGTGTTGTTGTTTGGGTGGCTAGTTCTAAAGCATATAAAAGGCCTAAGATTGTTACGAGTAATGCGGACAGTTTTATGTTTGTTGATATGGTTAATGCTGTTGTTTTGATTGGAAGAACAGAGGAGATAAGGAGTAAGCCAGTTAAAATGCTTCCTGTTGCGAGGCGAACAAGGGGGTTGGTTAGGGTTTTATTGTTTTCGGAAATGATGACAAGAGTGTTCCCTCGGGAGGTGTTTATTTGTACGTAGAAGATTAGTCGTAGGCTGTAGGCGGCCGTTAGGGCCGTTGCTGTGAGAGTTAGTATTAGGGCTCAGGCGTTAAGGTAGGAGGTATTTATTGTTTCGATGATGGTGTCTTTTGAGAAAAAGCCGGATAGAAAGGGGGTTCCTATTAGGGCAAGGCTGCCGATGGTTAGGCAGGAGGTGGTAACGGGTATTGCTTTGTTAATGCCTCCTATCTTTCGGATGTCCTGTTCGTCTGATAAATTATGAATGATCGACCCAGAACAGAGGAATAACATGGCTTTAAAGAATGCGTGGGTTGAAATATGAAAGAAGGCTAGTTGTGGTTGGTTTAATCCTACGGTGACCATTATCAACCCAAGCTGGCTTGAGGTTGAGAAGGCGATGATTTTTTTAATATCGTTTTGTGTGAGGGCACAAATTGCTGTGAATAAGGTTGTTATTGCACCTAGACAAAGGCAGGTGGATAGGGCTGTTGTGTTTGTTTCTAATAGGGGGTGGAGGCGAATTAGTAGGAATACACCTGCCACAACCATTGTGCTGGAGTGGAGTAAGGCAGAGACGGGAGTAGGACCTTCTATGGCTGCTGGTAATCATGGGTGAAGGCCAAATTGGGCAGACTTTCCTGCGGCAGCTAAGATTAAACCCAAGAGGGGGACAAGGGTGACTGAGTTTGGGTTAGTAAATAGTTGATGAAATTCTCAGGTGGTTGTGTTTATAGCAAGTCAGGCTATTGTTAGGATAAGGCCAATATCCCCAACTCGGTTATAAATGACTGCCTGTAGGGCGGATGAGTTTGCGTCGGAACGTGAGAATCATCACCCGATTAATAGAAAGGATATAATTCCAACCCCCTCCCACCCAATAAAAAGCTGGAAGATATTATTTGCGGTAACAAGAATTAATATAGCTAGTAAGAATAGGAGAAGATACTTAAAAAATCGGTTGATAAAGGGGTCTGAGGTCATATATCATGCGGCAAACTCCAAGATGGATCATGTGACAAAGAGTGCGATGGGTAAAAATGTAATTGCGTAGGTGTCTAGCATGAAGCTAATGTTGATGCTAAAATTAGAGATGTTGATTCAGTGGATGTTTGTAGTTGTGAATTCTAGTCCATAGTTAATGAAGATAAACAGGGGGATTATGCTGGTAAAAAATGCTGTTTGCACAGCTACCTTTACATGGGAGAGGTGTCATTGGTTTTGTAGAGGGTATAGGGTTATTGTGATGGGAATTATTAGGAATAGAAAGGTAGCGGCTATGGTGGTGTGGGGGATGTTGTGCATGTACTTTTACTTGGAATTGCACCAAGAATTTTGGCTCCTAAGACCAATGGATTAAACTCTGATCCTTTAAAAGTGAGGAGTCTGGGGGGTTAATCCCAGGACGCAGAGTTAGCAGTTCTTTGTATACAATACCCCTCGGTCATTAAGAAGGTTTGAACTTCTATTTTTAGATCCACATTCTAATGTTTTTGTTAAACTATGACAACAAGGAAGGGGGCCTATGATTAGTTCGGGTTTTATTATAAGTATAAGTATCGGGAGGATGTGTAGGACCAGTAGCAGGTGTTCTCGGGTGTATGTCGGGTTTGTTTGGATAGCGTGTTGTGGGAGCTTTCCTCGTTGGGTTGTTAAAAATATATGAAGTGAGTAGGTGGCTGTTAAGAGAGTGCCTACTCCTGTTATGAGGATTGTTAGGGGGGACCAGTTGAATAATGATGTTATGATTAGAAGTTCGCCTGTGAGATTAATTGTGGGGGGGAGGGCCATATTTATTAAGTTAGCTATAAGCCACCAGGATATTGTTAGAGGAAGAATAAGTTGCAGGCCGCGGGCTAGAAGGAGTGTTCGGCTATGGGTGCGTTCATAGTTTGTGTTTGCTAGACAAAATAGTATTGATGAGGTAAGGCCGTGGGCAATTATCAGTAAAATTGCTCCTGTTAGGCTTCATGGGGTTTGAATCAAAGCGGCTGCAATTACGAGGCCTATGTGGCTTACTGATGAGTAAGCGATTAAAGATTTTAAGTCAGTTTGTCGTAGGCAGATTGAGCTGGTTATGATGATGCCTCAAATGGCTAGAATAATAAAGGGGTAGTATAGTTTTGTTGAGAGTGGGTTTAGTAGGGGGGTGATTCGAATGATACCGTAGCCTCCGAGTTTCAGTAAAATTGCAGCCAGAACCATTGAGCCAGCGATAGGGGCTTCCACATGGGCTTTTGGGAGTCAGAGGTGGAGGCCATATAAAGGCATTTTCACTAGGAAGGCGATTAAGCAGGCAAGTCATAGTATGTTATTTGTTCATGAGTGGGGGGTTTCTGGTTGAATTAGGTTTATTATTACTATTGAAATGTTGGAGTATTTAGTGTTTAAAAATAGAATAGCAACTAATAGGGGGAGAGATCCAGCAAGTGTGTAAAATAGAAAGTATGTCCCTGCGGAAAGTCGCTCGGCTTGGTTTCCCCATCGTGTAATAACAATGAGGGTGGGAATTAATGTTGTTTCGAATATAATGTAAAATAGGGTGAATTCGGTTGCGGAGAATGTTAATAATAGGGCAACTTGTAGGGTTGTAATGACTACTAAAAAGTTTCGTTTTCGAGCAAGAGGTTCGTGTTGGAGGTGGTTTTGGCTAGCTAGGGCTATTAGTGGGAGAAGTCAGCAGGAAAGGATTATTAATGGGGCGGAAATTGAGTCAATGTTTAGGTAGGAAGAGGAGAATATTATGCTAGGGTTTAGAGGATACTTAAATCAGACTAGACTTATTAGTGCAAGTAGTATTGAGTAGGAGGTGTATATTGTGAAAAGGATGTTTTGTTTTGATAGAAGGGCTGTTGGAATTAATATAAGGGTAGGTAAAAGAATTTTTAGCATTGTAAGAGGTTTAGGTTTTTAAGATGGTCCGAGCCATGTGTTCGAGAGGTTGCCACTAATAAGGCGAGGCCAGTTCCTGCTTCACAGGCAGAAAAAGCAAGGAGGAGAATGGGAGAAATGTTTGTGGAGGGGAGTTGTAGTGTAGATGAGAATGCTGTAAGTGCTATAAAGAGGGCTAATATTATGGCTTCGATACAGAGTAGTGCGGAAACTAAGTGTGTTCGGTGTAGGGCCAACCCTAAAATTCCGAGTACGAAGGCAGAGGAAAAGGTAAAATATGTTGTCATATGGCAGTCCAGGGTTAAAACCTGGGGCTACTAAGTCGAAATTAGTTGTTTTATTTATACTAACTGCCTACTCTGCCCACTCTAGCCCCCCTGCTAATCATTCGTAAATTAAGCCTAGTGTTAGAAGAATAATGATTGCGGATATTCAGATTAAAGTGGTTGTTGGTTGTATAAGGTTTATGGCTCATGGGATCGGAAGGAGTAGCGCAATTTCTAGGTCGAATAGAAGAAATAGGATTGCAACTAGGAAGAATCGAAGCGAGAATGGTAGACGGGCGGTTCCTAATGGGTCGAAGCCGCATTCATATGGGGAGAGTTTTTCTGTGTCTGGTGATATTTGTGGTAATCAAAAGCTAATAGTAATTAAGATAACTATAAGGGTTGTTGTAATTAAGAATATGGTTGTTATATTCATTACTCTTTCTTAAGGTTTTATTAAGGCTTAGTGATTGGAAATCACTTGTACTGGTTGATACTAAAAGAGCAAGAGCCTCATCAGTAAATTGAGATGTAAAGGAACAGTCATACAACGTCTACGAAATGTCAGTATCATGCGGCGGCTTCAAATCCGAAGTGGTGGTTTGTTGTGAAGTGATATATGATCTGTCGTAGTAAGCAAACAATTAAAAAAGTTGATCCAATAATTACGTGGAGGCCATGGAAGCCTGTTGCCACAAAGAATGTTGACCCGTAAACGCTATCTGAAATAGCGAAAGGGGCTTCATAGTATTCTATGGCTTGGAGGGCGGTGAAGTAAAGGCCCAAGGCAATGGTTAGTGTAAGGGCTTGAATTGCTTCTTTTCGATTATTTTCTATAATAGAATGGTGGGCTCATGTTACGGTAACACCAGAGGCTAGGAGTACAGCTGTGTTTAGAAGGGGTACTTCAAATGGGTTTAATGGGTGAATTCCGCTAGGGGGTCAACAGCCCCCAAGCTCCGGGGTTGGGGCCAGGCTTGAGTGGTAGAAAGCTCAGAAAAAGCCGATAAAAAAGAAGACCTCTGATGTAATAAAAAGGATTATCCCGTATCGGAGGCCTTTTTGTACAGGGACCGTGTGGTGGCCTTGAAAGGTTCCCTCACGGGTGATATCTCGCCACCATTGTAGTATTGTTAGAAGGAGGATAATTAGGCCGATATTCATTAATAGTATATTGTTGAAGTGAAATCAGACGGCGAGTCCGGATGTTATAAGTAAGGCAGCGATTGCGCCTGTTAGGGGCCAGGGGCTTTGGTCTACTATATGATAGGCATGTGCTTGGTGGATCATTAAGTATTTTCTTGTAGGTATAGGCTTAATAGTAAAGTGAAGACGTAGGCTTGAATAATTGCTACTGCGACCTCTAGAATAGTTAAAAGTAAGAGGACAATAAAGGTTAGTGTTGCGGTTGCAGTTATTATGGGTAGTATTACAAATACGGCGGTAGAAATAAGTTGGATTAGCAGGTGACCTGCTGTTAAGTTGGCTGTTAGTCGAACGCCTAGTGCAAGAGGGCGAATGAGTAGGCTAATTGTTTCGATAATAATGAGAACAGGTACGAGAGGGGTTGGGGTGCCTTCTGGTAGAAGGTGGCCTAATGAAAGGGTTGGTTGATTGCGTAAGCCAATTAATACAGTTGCTAGTCATAAGGGTACTGCTAAACCCATATTTATTGATAGCTGGGTAGTTGGGGTGAATGTATAAGGGAAAAGTCCTAGCAAATTGAATAGGAGAAGGAATAATATAAGTGAGGTTAAGAGTGCGGCTCATTTGTGGCCTGGTTTGTTTAGGGGTAATATAAGTTGTTTTACAAATATAAAGATTGCTCATGTTTGTACCGTTTCTTCTAGCCGATTTAAGATAAGTCGGCTTGTTTTTGTAAAAATTAGGGTTGGTGGCAGGATTATTGCTAGGGTGATAAGGGGGATTCCAAGGAGTTGTGGGCTTAAAAATTGGTCGAAGAAGCTTAAATTCATGGTCAGTTTCAAGGTGAGGCTTTAGGTGTGGGGGTGTTTTGGATTGGGAGATTTTGAGAGGTTATTATTAAAGTTTTGGTTTGGAGAATTGTTAATAAGATTGTTCATGAAAGTAGGAGGATTATTAATCAGGGGGCAGGGTTTAATTGAGGCATATCACTAAGGGGGCAGGTGTTGTCTCCTTCTTTAGCTTAAAAGGCTAACGCTGATAAAAGCTTCTTAGTGATGCAGTGAGTATTGTTGTGGTTCAGTCTTCAAAGTGTTTTAGTGGAATTGCTTCTACTACAATGGGCATGAAGCTGTGGTTAGATCCGCAGATTTCTGAGCATTGTCCATAGAACAAGCCTGGGTGAGAAGTGATAAAGGTTGTTTGATTTAGTCGTCCGGGAATGGCATCTGTTTTAATGCCGAGGGCGGGTACGGCCCATGAGTGCAGGACATCTTCTGCGGAGATTAGTATGCGAATTGGGGATTCTATTGGAACTACTATTCGGTGATCTACTTCTAATAGACGGAGGTGTCCTTGAGGGAGGTCTTGTGAGGGAATTATGTAAGAGTCAAATGCGAGATCTTGATAGTCTGTGTACTCATAGCTCCAATATCATTGGTGGCCGAGAGCTTTAACAGTTAGGTGTGGGTTGTTGATTTCATCTATGAGGTAGAGAATGCGAAGGGAAGGGAGGGCAATTAAGATTAAAATGATTGCAGGAAGAATTGTTCAGATTATTTCTACTTCTTGGGCGTCTATGGTATTTGTGTGTGTTAGCTTTGTTGTTATTATTAAAGAAATAATGTATAATACTAAAGCACTAATTAAGAAGACAATTATAATGGCGTGGTCATGAAAATGTAAGAGCTCTTCTATAATGGGAGATGCTGCGTCTTGAAATCCGAGTTGAGCGGGGTGTGCCATCATGAGGCCCATAGGGGCTAACCTATAACTTAGCTCTGACAGGGCTACATAATAAATTTACTAGGGTCTCATGAGAAAGAAGCATCTTGGCTATGTGATTGGCTTGAAACCAGTAGAAGGCGGTTCGATTCCTCCCTTTCTTGAGTTTGTTTGTACATATGTTGGTTCTTCGTAAGTGTGATAAGGGGGTGGGCAGCCGTGAAGTCATTCTAGGTTTGTGTTTGTTAGTTCTAGGGCGAAAACTTCTCGTTTAGCTGCGAATGCTTCTCAAATGATAAACATTATTATGATTACGGCTACTAGAGAAATTAGTGAGCCAATTGATGATAAAGTATTTCAGATGGTATATGCGTCAGGATAGTCGGAGTAACGGCGGGGCATTCCTGATAGCCCAAGGAAGTGTTGAGGGAAGAAGGTCAGATTAACCCCGGCAAATATGACACCAAATTGGACTTTTGTTCAAGTTTGATGAAGTGTATAGCCTGAAAATAGGGGAAATCAATGTACAAAGCCTCCTATGATTGCAAATACGGCACCTATGGATAATACATAGTGGAAATGAGCTACGACGTAATATGTGTCATGAAGAACAATGTCTAAGGATGAGTTGGCAAGTACAATGCCTGTTAGGCCTCCCACAGTAAATAGGAAAATGAAGCCCAGGGCCCAGAGTATGGCAGCATCTCATTTGATTATGCCCCCATGTAAAGTTGCGAGCCAGCTAAATACCTTTACACCTGTTGGAATTGCGATGATTATTGTGGCGGAAGTGAAATATGCTCGGGTATCGACATCCATTCCAACGGTAAATATGTGGTGGGCTCATACGATAAAGCCTAAGAAGCCGATAGATATTATGGCTCATACTATACCCATGTAGCCGAAAGGTTCTTTTTTTCCAGCATAATAGGTTACAATGTGTGAGATTATTCCAAAGCCAGGAAGAATCAAAATGTAGACTTCTGGGTGACCAAAGAACCAAAACAGATGTTGGTATAAAATTGGGTCCCCCCCACCTGCAGGATCGAAGAAAGATGTGTTTAAATTTCGGTCTGTTAGTAGTATTGTGATACCGGCGGCAAGGACGGGTAGTGATAGTAAAAGTAGAACTGCCGTGATTATTACTGATCATACGAATAGAGGGGTTTGGTATTGGGTTATGGAGGGTGGTTTTATGTTGATGCAGGTAGTAATAAAGTTAATGGCCCCAAGAATTGAGGAGACTCCCGCGAGGTGGAGGGAGAAGATGGTTAGATCTACAGAGGCCCCGGCATGGGCTAAGTTCCCGGCTAAGGGAGGGTAGACGGTTCACCCGGTGCCGGCCCCGGCTTCCACCCCCGAGGATGCAAGTAGCAGTAATAGAGAAGGAGGGAGAAGTCAAAAACTCATGTTGTTTATTCGTGGGAAGGCCATATCTGGCGCCCCAATTATTAGGGGGACTAGTCAATTTCCGAACCCGCCGATTATTACAGGCATTACTATAAAGAAAATTATGACAAAAGCATGGGCTGTTACAATGACGTTATAGATCTGATCATCGCCTAGCAGGGCGCCAGGTTGACTTAGTTCAGCCCGAATTAACAGGCTAAGTGCTGTACCAACTATTCCTGCTCAAGCTCCGAAGATTAAGTATAAGGTGCCGATATCTTTGTGGTTGGTTGAGAAGAATCAACGATTAATGGTCACAGGTAAGATGGCCGATAGTAGGTGGCAGGTTGTAGCCCTGTATAGGTGGGTGCCAGTCCCACTCTTATCACAATAGCTTCGTGGTGATTCACGCTAGAGTGCAAATCTAGAGAAGCACACCAAAGGTGTGCCGGAGCTTCTTTTTTTAGAAGAAGCTCAGATTGAAGCCCGCTGGATGGGGCGTTTAGCTGTTAACTAGAAATTTACGGGATCGAGGCCCGTCTGTCTGGGAGGTTTTAGCTTAATTAAAGTGCCTGAGTTGCAATCAGGAGATGTAAGTTAAAGTTTTACATGCCTTCAGGGGCTAGGAGGGTTGAACTCTTATTTAGGGCTTTGAAGGCCCTTGGTTTTGTTAACCTAAGCCTCTTAAGTATCATTGGGGTTAGGGGTAAGAGGAGTAAGGATGGTAGTAAGAGGGTTGAGATTGTGGTTGTACTTAGTTTAGGTTGGAATCGTCATTTGTGTGTTGTTTGTGTGGTGGTTGGGAACACTGTGAGGGTTGTGATGTAAGATAGTCGTAAGTAAAAGAATAGGCTTAATAGAGCGGAGAGGGCAAGTAGGGCTGCGGTCATTGATAGGTTGTGGGTTGTTAATTCTTGTAAAATTAACCATTTTGGGATAAAGCCTGTTAGCGGGGGGAGCCCTCCTAGAGATATTAGTAGTAAAAATATAAGTGCTATGGTTGAGGGGGAAATTGTTCAAGAGGTGGTTAAATCTTTAATGTTTTTTGCTGTGATGAAGATAAGGATTATAAAGGCAGTAGTTGTTATTATGAGGTATAAAAATAGGTTGAGGAGTATTAAGTTTGAGCTTAGTGTGAGAATTGTAGCTATTCAACCTAGGTGGGCAATTGATGAGAATGCTATGATTTTTCGTGTCTGTGTTTGGTTTATGCCTCCCCACCCTCCGGTCAAGGTTGACAGTAGCCCTATAATTAGAAGTGTATTTGGGTGGATAGCGGGGGCGGCTATATAAAGTAGGGCGAGGGGGGCGAGTTTTTGTCAAGTTGTAATGATTAGTGCTGTTTTTAGTGTTGTGCCTTGTAGGACTTCTGGTAGTCAGAAATGCAGGGGGGCTAGGCCTAGTTTTATGGCTAGAGCTATTGTTATTATGATGCAGGCAGGTTGGTTTGTGAGTTGTGAAATGTCTCAGGTGCTGGTGGATCAGGCATTGATTGTGCTGGCGAATAGGAGTGTGGCTGAGGCAGCAGCTTGGGTAAGGAAATATTTTGTAGCGGCTTCAGTTGCACGGGGATGGTGTTGTTTGGCGATAAGGGGAATAATGGCTAGGGTATTTAGTTCTAATCCGATTCAGGCAAGGAGTCAGTGTGTGCTTGATAGGGTAATGATGGAGCCGGTTGCTACGCTTGAGAGAATCAGTGAAGATATGATTGGGTTCATTAGTATAGGAAGGATTTTAACCAACATTTTCGGGGTATGGGCCCGAAAGCTTAATTAGCTGACTTTACTAGAAAATAGTATAATGAAGTACATAAGATTTTGAGTCTTTTGGTGCAGGTTCGTGTCCTGTTTTTCTAGTGCTTCGAGAAGAAGGAAATAAGGGGATTTTAACCCCTGTGTTTTACTCTATCAAAGTAATCCTTGGGGATTCGGGCATATTTCCTGGTTTATTGTGGGGGGAGTCCTGATAATATTGTTGGGAAAGAGGCATGCCACATTAATAGAGCGAGGGTTAGGGGTAAGAAATTTTTTCATAAGAGGTGTATAAGTTGGTCGTAACGAAAACGAGGGTATGAGGCGCGAGTTCATAAGAATATGATTGTCAGGATAGTTGTTTTTAATATTAGGTTTATTGTGAACACGTCTGGGGGTAGGGAGGTTCCTGGGTTTAGGAAAAGGATGCAGGTTAGGGTATTTATTAGTATGATGTTTGCATATTCAGCTAGGAAAAATAGGGCGAATGGGCCAGCGGCATACTCTACATTAAAGCCAGAGACAAGCTCTGATTCTCCTTCTGTTAAATCAAAGGGGGCCCGGTTTGTTTCTGCTAGTGTTGAGATAAACCATATTATGGCAAGAGGTCATGATGAAATTAGTAGTCATTGGTGTTCTTGTGTAATTGAGAGTATTTGTAGAGTGAAGCCCCCTGTAAGGATAATAATGGTTAGTAAAATAATTCCCAGGGTGACCTCGTATGAGATTGTTTGTGCTACCGCACGTAGGGCGCCAATTAATGGGTATTTTGAGTTGGATGCCCACCCTGATCATAGAATAGAATATACTGCTATGCTTGAGAGGGCTAGTATGAAGAGAAGGCCTAGGTTTATGTCTGCTAAGGTGGCCGGTATTGGGAGGGGGGTTCAAATTATAAGGGCTAGAAATAGGGCTAAGGTCGGGGTTATGATGAAGAGGGCAGGAGAGGAAGAGGAGGGGCGTAAGGGTTCTTTAATAAACAGTTTAATGCCGTCTGCAAATGGTTGTAATAGCCCATAAGGGCCAATGATGTTAGGGCCTTTTCGTAGTTGTATATAACCGAGCACTTTTCGTTCCAGTAGTGTAAGGAAGGCAACAGCTAGTAAGATGGGAATAATATATAATAGGGGATTAATGATATATAAGAGTAATGCATTCATGTATTAGGGAGATGATTTGAACATCTAGTAGAAAGATCTTAGGTCTTTTGCATTCACCTGGCTCTGCCACCCTAATAATTACCCCTTGTCTGGGGGTGTTCTAGGTGCTTTGTTTAGCTTGAGTTTTGTTCAGCTAGTTTTAAGGACGTGTTTATAATATTGGTCCTCTCTTCTTTGTCCTTTCGTACTGAAGAAGTAAGCGTCATAGATAGAAACCGACCTGGATTGCTCCGGTCTGAACTCAGATCACGTAGGACTGTTAATCGTTGAACAAACGAACCTTTAATAGCGGCTACACCATTTGGGTGTCCTGATCCAACATCGAGGTCGTAAACCTTCTTGTCGATAGGGACTCTTGAAGAAGATAGCGCTGTTATCCCTGGGGTAACTTGGTTCGTTGGTCAGTATGACTGGGTCGGCTTTGTACTTTGGCTTGTTAGCCTTGGTGAGAAGTGGTGGTTCTGTGCTCGGAAGTTTTGTTTTGTTCCGAAGTCGCCCCAACTTAAAACTATGGGCTAGGGGCATTAGTGGTGCTTATTAGCGGTCGTTTTAAGCTCCACAGGGTCTTCTCGTCTTATGTGTTTATCCCAGCTTTTGTACTGGGAGATCAGTTTCACTGATTAGCTATAAGAGACAGGTTTGTCCTCATTTAGCCGTTCATACTAGTCTTTATTTAGAAGACAAGTGATTACGCTACCTTTGCACGGTTAGGATACCGCGGCCGTTTAAAAGTTTCACTGGGCAGGCAGGACCTTTAATACTTGTTTAGCTAAAGGCTATGTTTTTGGTAAACAGTTGGGACAAGGTTTTGCTGAATTCCTTTTACAGCTTTTAATCTATCTTTTTAGCACACCGGTGTCGGGTTGACAGTTTTTGTAACAGTTTTGGCTGTTTAATTGTTGTTCCTGTTTTGGTCTGTTAATGTCCAGTAGGTTTTCTATTTCTGGGTCAAGGGGGTGCTTAAGAGAAGGGCTTCTTGTTACTAGTTCTAGCATTAGTTTGTCTATAATAATAGTGTGGCTCGGTAGGTTTTTAGGAGGTGGCAGACACAGGGGGGATTTATTGTCTTTGTGCTGTGACGCTGTGTTTACTGGTGGCTGCTTTAGGGCCTACTGGGCGTAGGTTATGTTGCTTTCTCTCTAAGTCAGGTTGTATCCTATTTCAATGGGGCTGTACCCCCATTGAATACCTTTTAGGTTAAAATGCGTGCTATTGTTTGCTGGAAGTAACCTAAAGTTGAACTAAAATTCATTTATTGAGCAACCAGCTATCACCAAGTTCGTTTGGCTTTTCACCGCTACTACTAGATCTTCCCACTCTTTTGCCACAGAGATGGGTGCACTCTTACAGTTGTCTTGTAGTAGCTCACTTGGTTTCGGGGGTACAGGCTGAAGTTCTCTTTGTCTGTTTTATTCTGGCTGGACCATGATGCAAGAGGTACAAGGGTTTATCTTTGCTTTGTTTTGCTTGTGTGTTTCATTATTCTTTCAGGGTTCCCTTGCGGTACTTTTTCTGTTGCGCCGTTTTGGTTAGGTTCTATCACATATACTAGTTTTGTCGAATGATTTATTTTGTTAATGAGAGGATTTGTTTATGTGATTGGGCTAGTTGTTTGGCTCAAAAAGGTTAGGATCTCACTAACATTTTTCAATTGTAAGTTGAATGCTTTGTTTTAAGCTACTGGTTGTTGTTCCAAGCACGCCTTCCGGTGCGCTTACCTTGTTACGACTTGCCTCATCTATATTGTTAGTATTTTTATATGTTAAGTTTATTTTTGGACGATGAGAGTGACGGGCGGTGTGTGCGCGCTCCAGAGCAAATTTAAGATAAAGACTCTTATTTAGCTTACTTCTAAATCCTCCTTTGGGTGTGTGTTTCATTACACCTTTCGTATTTTTCTGTGGCAGAAAATGTAGCCCATCTCTTCCATTCTATCTGCTACACCTTGACCTGACGTGTTAGTTGTAAACTTTTTTGCCTACTTTGTTTCTTTCACAGGGTAAGCTGACGACGGCGGTATATAGGCTGAGTTGCAAAGAATGGTGGGGTAAAGCGTGGGGTATCGATTATAGGACAGGCTCCTCTAGGATGATGTGGAGCACCGCCAAGTCCTTTGAGTTTCGAGCTTTTCGCTTGTAGTTCTCTGGCGAATGGTTTTGTGTGTTTAACCATCTATGTTTAGGGCTAGGCATAGTAGGGTATCTAATCCTAGTTTGTTTCCTAGCTTTAGTGAGGTTGAATAGTCTTTTATTTGAAGGCATTTTATTGGTGGAGTTCTTGTGCCAATATATTTTACAGTCTTGGCTTGGTTTTCCTTCAATTTTTTTGACATTATTCTGGTCACGCTTTACGCCGAGGGTCATTGTTTTTGGCCTTTCGTATAACCGCGGTGGCTGGCACGAAATTTACCGGCCAAACTTAATCATAGCTAAGTCAAGCTTTCGCTTATTTCTTAATGTTATTCACTGCTGAGTACCCGTGTGGGTGTGGCGTAGCAAGGTGTTGTGGGCTTCGGTTTGTTAGAGATCCTGATACCTGCTCCACTTGGCTATTCGGGGTTGTGTGGGCATTCTCACTGGGGTGTGGAGGCTTGCATGTGTAATTTTGATTAAAAACAATGGCAAGTTTAGGACCAAAACTTTGTGTTTTTGGGGAAATTTGACTCACCCATCTCAGCATCTTCAGTGCTTCGCTTTAAAAATTTTAAGCTACAATAACATAAAATTTTTGTATAAAAGATAAAAAAAATGTATATATAATCATGTTGTAAATATGCATTACGGCACTGATATTAGTATCCACGACTGCATTTACAATCTGTAGAATGCATGAACTGGTCGTGGACAACCGGTAGTTTTAGTTTGGTCAGATCCTGTTTTAGGGGTTTGGCAGGAGTAAATCTGACTAAGTGAGAAATTACCGGTAAGGGGGGTAGGGGGGTTTGCCATAAAAATTAAGTTGTATTTATTTACGTGTATCAAGCTGAACGTCCGCACCTACACCTACACCGACACCTGCGTTGTGGGTGCGCCTGCACCTGTGTACATGTCTGCGTCTGTGAACGCGCCCGCGCACATGCCTGCACTCGCAAACGCACGTGCGCTGCAGGCGCGCCCGCGTGCTCACGTCCACGTCTGCGCACGTTTGCGCTTGCAAACATACGTGCGCTGCAGGCGCGCCCGCGTGCCCACGTCCACGTCTGCGCACACATTTGCACTTGTATTTTCACCTGCGTCGCATGTGTTCACAGGTGCTTTTTCGTACGTTTTAACACGTTTGTTACTAATTTTATGTCATTCAAGCATTAAACGAAATCGCGTGCTCTATACGTGGGAACGTTTATCACGTGCACCGTAGGTCCAGATCGGACGGCAAATTGTAGGCGACCACTTTAGCAAGCGGCTCTGAGATCCACTCCCCCAAAAAAAATAAAAAAGGCCAGATGCATTGGGGGTCGGGATGCTATGATTTCTCGGCAAAGTGTACATTATGCACCAACCAGAAGCATCGTTAAAAGTGAGAAAGTGTTGGGAATCCTTTGACCGCCCCTGAGGTAGGAACCAGAGGCCTTGGAAAAAGTGAGAAATAGCCAACGTACTCCGTGTGTCCCACGGGGCTAGTAACGGGAGTACACGTCATTAAGGGATTGCTGGTTTCTCGGAGATGGCAGAATATAATAGATAACTGTCGAGCAAGAGAGCAGCAGGGGAGAAGGGTGATGGCATCTAATGGGCATGGTTGGGAGAGGGTAGTGTCCTCATGATATGCGTGAGGCGAAGAGGGCAAATGTCCAATTATACATAATATGTGCTAGATCATTCTAATCTAATCTTCTATGATCTGCATGTGTGAAAGAGGAAAATATTCGAGATGTGTTGTAAGTATGAAATCATTAATAATCTGTCTGTTGTGATATGCGTGTGGACAAGAGGTAAATGTCCGATTATACATAGTATGTCTTAGAACCTTAATTTGAAGTCTTTTGTGATATGCATGAGGTTGAAAATTAATTGTTCGATTATTCTTAGTTTGTGATTGATCATTGACTGATTAACCGGATATGATATGCATGAGGACAAGAGGTGAATGTCCGATTATACATAGTATGTGTAAGATCACCAGCAAAGCAATAAAAAGCCGCCAGGGGCGGCCAGATACGGGTGAATTGAGGTAGAGGACAAAAAAGCCGCCAGGGGCGGCCAGATACGGGTGAATTGAGGTAGAGGACAAAAAAGCCGCCAGGGGCGGCCAGATACGGGTGAATTGAGGTAGAGGACAAAAAAGCCGCCAGGGGCGGCCAGATACGGGTGAATTGAGGTAGAGGACAAAAAAGCCGCCAGGGGCGGCCAGATACGGGTGAATTGAGGTAGAGGACAAAAAAGCCGCCAGGGGCGGCCAGATACGGGTGAATTGAGGTAGAGGGCAAAAAAGCCGCCAGGGGCGGCCAGATACGGGTGAATTGAGGTAGAGGACAAAAAAGCCGCCAGGGGGTAGTTTAAAGTTAGAATGCTAGTTTTGGGGACTAGCGGTGGGGGTTTGAGTCCCCTCTCTCTGATGCCTTAGGGGGTCTTAGTTCCCATCTTTGGCTTACAAGACCAATGCTTTGTCTATTAAGCTACTAAGGCTTAGAGTGGGGCTATCATTTGAGTATTTTATCTTCTAGTTTGGCTGTAATTGGTATGAGGAGGAGGAAAATAGCAAAGTAGAGTATTGAGGCAATTTGTCCGATGATGATGAAGGGGTCCTCTACGGGCTGTCCTCCGATTCACGTGAGGATAATGATATTTGATATAAGGAGTCAAAAGACCCCTTGGGATAGGGGCCGGAAGGTGTTTCCTCGTTGCTTTGATGTATGGAGTATGGGTACGAAGATTAGGATTAGGATTGAAAATAATAAGGCAAGAACGCCTCCTAATTTATTTGGGATTGAGCGTAGGATAGCGTAGGCAAAGAGGAAGTATCACTCGGGTTTAATGTGTGGTGGCGTGACTAAGGGGTTTGCAGGGGTAAAGTTTTCTGGGTCTCCTAGTAAGTTTGGGGAGAAGAGGGCTAGTAGGAGGAGAACGAAGATTAATAATGTTAGGCCTAAAAGGTCTTTATAGGTGTAATAAGGGTGAAATGGGATTTTGTCTGTGTTGGAGTTTAGGCCTGTGGGGTTATTTGATCCTGTTTCGTGGAGGAAAAGGAGGTGAAGTATAGAGGTTCCCATGATAATAAATGGCAGAATAAAATGGAATGAAAAGAATCGGGTGAGTGTTGCGTTGTCTACTGAGAACCCTCCCCAGATTCATTCTACCAAGGTTGTTCCGATATAGGGAATTGCTGAAAGAAGGTTAGTAATGACGGTGGCCCCTCAAAAAGATATCTGGCCCCATGGAAGTACGTAGCCCACAAAGGCTGTTGCCATTACAAGGAGAAGAAGAACGACCCCAATGTTTCAGGTTTCTTTGTATATGTAAGAGCCGTAGTATAAGCCCCGTCCGATATGGAGGTAAATGCAAATAAAGAATATGGAGGCCCCATTGGCGTGCAGGTTTCGGATTAGCCACCCGTATTGTACGTCTCGACAAATGTGTGCGATTGATGAAAATGCTGAAGAGATGTCTGCTGTGTAGTGTATAGCAAGGAATAGGCCAGTTAGGACTTGTGCGATTAGACAAAATCCAAGTAGTGAGCCAAAATTTCATCATGCTGAGATATTTGATGGGGTGGGGAGGTCAATGAATGTGTTGTTTACAATCTTTAGGATTGGGTGAGTTTTTCGTAGGTTGTGGGTCATTAGTTTTTGTAGTTGAATACAACAGTGGTTTTTCGTGCCGCAGGTCTTGGTTAAAGTCCAGGCAAAAATTATGGTTTATTTTATTTTTTTATTATCTTTTTGTTTATTGGGGGGGTTGGTGGCTGTTGCCTCAAACCCATCCCCGCTTTATGGTGCGGTTGGGTTGGTGGTTGCTGCTGCCGTTGGGTGTGGTGTGTTGGTTTGATTGGGTAGTTCTTTTGTTTCTTTGGTCTTATTTTTGATTTATTTAGGGGGAATGTTGGTGGTATTTGCTTATTCTGTAGCGTTGGCGGCTGAGCCCTACCCTGAGACATGGGGGAGCTGGTCTGTTGGGTTGTATGTTGGGGGGTATTTTGTTTTGGTGACGGTGTTGTTTGTGGTATTTGGTGGGGGGTGGGTGGTGGAGGGGTTTGGAGTTGTTGGGGTTGATTGTGTAGGGTTACATTTTGTTCGTGCGGACTTTAGTGGGGTGTCTTTGTTATATTCATGGGGGGGTGGCTGTTTATTAATTTCCGGGTGAGGCTTATTGCTGGCTTTATTTGTTGCGTTAGAGCTGTCACGTGGGTTGGCGCGGGGGGCTTTGCGGGTAATTAGATTAAAATAAAAATGAGCACCGAGGTCATAAATAGGACAAATATGATTAAGTAGGCTTTAATAAGACCTTTGTTGGCAGTAGAAATGCTGTTGACCATGGGGGTGTTGGTTATTGTTAGTATTTTTGGACCAATTTTTTCATACCATAGTTGGTCGTTTAGGTGTGAGGCAAGGTTTTGTCCTTGTATGAGTGAAATGTTTGGGTGGGTTCGGTGAATGATTATGTTGAAGAATCCTAGTTGGTTTGAGAAGTTGTTTAACTTATTATGTTTTGGAGTCAAGAGTGTTGTTGTTTGGGTGGCTAGTTCTAAAGCATATAAAAGGCCTAAGATTGTTACGAGTAATGCGGACAGTTTTATGTTTGTTGATATGGTTAATGCTGTTGTTTTGATTGGAAGAACAGAGGAGATAAGGAGTAAGCCAGTTAAAATGCTTCCTGTTGCGAGGCGAACAAGGGGGTTGGTTAGGGTTTTATTGTTTTCGGAAATGATGACAAGAGTGTTCCCTCGGGAGGTGTTTATTTGTACGTAGAAGATTAGTCGTAGGCTGTAGGCGGCCGTTAGGGCCGTTGCTGTGAGAGTTAGTATTAGGGCTCAGGCGTTAAGGTAGGAGGTATTTATTGTTTCGATGATGGTGTCTTTTGAGAAAAAGCCGGATAGAAAGGGGGTTCCTATTAGGGCAAGGCTGCCGATGGTTAGGCAGGAGGTGGTAACGGGTATTGCTTTGTTAATGCCTCCTATCTTTCGGATGTCCTGTTCGTCTGATAAATTATGAATGATCGACCCAGAACAGAGGAATAACATGGCTTTAAAGAATGCGTGGGTTGAAATATGAAAGAAGGCTAGTTGTGGTTGGTTTAATCCTACGGTGACCATTATCAACCCAAGCTGGCTTGAGGTTGAGAAGGCGATGATTTTTTTAATATCGTTTTGTGTGAGGGCACAAATTGCTGTGAATAAGGTTGTTATTGCACCTAGACAAAGGCAGGTGGATAGGGCTGTTGTGTTTGTTTCTAATAGGGGGTGGAGGCGAATTAGTAGGAATACACCTGCCACAACCATTGTGCTGGAGTGGAGTAAGGCAGAGACGGGAGTAGGACCTTCTATGGCTGCTGGTAATCATGGGTGAAGGCCAAATTGGGCAGACTTTCCTGCGGCAGCTAAGATTAAACCCAAGAGGGGGACAAGGGTGACTGAGTTTGGGTTAGTAAATAGTTGATGAAATTCTCAGGTGGTTGTGTTTATAGCAAGTCAGGCTATTGTTAGGATAAGGCCAATATCCCCAACTCGGTTATAAATGACTGCCTGTAGGGCGGATGAGTTTGCGTCGGAACGTGAGAATCATCACCCGATTAATAGAAAGGATATAATTCCAACCCCCTCCCACCCAATAAAAAGCTGGAAGATATTATTTGCGGTAACAAGAATTAATATAGCTAGTAAGAATAGGAGAAGATACTTAAAAAATCGGTTGATAAAGGGGTCTGAGGTCATATATCATGCGGCAAACTCCAAGATGGATCATGTGACAAAGAGTGCGATGGGTAAAAATGTAATTGCGTAGGTGTCTAGCATGAAGCTAATGTTGATGCTAAAATTAGAGATGTTGATTCAGTGGATGTTTGTAGTTGTGAATTCTAGTCCATAGTTAATGAAGATAAACAGGGGGATTATGCTGGTAAAAAATGCTGTTTGCACAGCTACCTTTACATGGGAGAGGTGTCATTGGTTTTGTAGAGGGTATAGGGTTATTGTGATGGGAATTATTAGGAATAGAAAGGTAGCGGCTATGGTGGTGTGGGGGATGTTGTGCATGTACTTTTACTTGGAATTGCACCAAGAATTTTGGCTCCTAAGACCAATGGATTAAACTCTGATCCTTTAAAAGTGAGGAGTCTGGGGGGTTAATCCCAGGACGCAGAGTTAGCAGTTCTTTGTATACAATACCCCTCGGTCATTAAGAAGGTTTGAACTTCTATTTTTAGATCCACATTCTAATGTTTTTGTTAAACTATGACAACAAGGAAGGGGGCCTATGATTAGTTCGGGTTTTATTATAAGTATAAGTATCGGGAGGATGTGTAGGACCAGTAGCAGGTGTTCTCGGGTGTATGTCGGGTTTGTTTGGATAGCGTGTTGTGGGAGCTTTCCTCGTTGGGTTGTTAAAAATATATGAAGTGAGTAGGTGGCTGTTAAGAGAGTGCCTACTCCTGTTATGAGGATTGTTAGGGGGGACCAGTTGAATAATGATGTTATGATTAGAAGTTCGCCTGTGAGATTAATTGTGGGGGGGAGGGCCATATTTATTAAGTTAGCTATAGGATATTGTTAGAGGAAGAATAAGTTGCAGGCCGCGGGCTAGAAGGAGTGTTCGGCTATGGGTGCGTTCATAGTTTGTGTTTGCTAGACAAAATAGTATTGATGAGGTAAGGCCGTGGGCAATTATCAGTAAAATTGCTCCTGTTAGGCTTCATGGGGTTTGAATCAAAGCGGCTGCAATTACGAGGCCTATGTGGCTTACTGATGAGTAAGCGATTAAAGATTTTAAGTCAGTTTGTCGTAGGCAGATTGAGCTGGTTATGATGATGCCTCAAATGGCTAGAATAATAAAGGGGTAGTATAGTTTTGTTGAGAGTGGGTTTAGTAGGGGGGTGATTCGAATGATACCGTAGCCTCCGAGTTTCAGTAAAATTGCAGCCAGAACCATTGAGCCAGCGATAGGGGCTTCCACATGGGCTTTTGGGAGTCAGAGGTGGAGGCCATATAAAGGCATTTTCACTAGGAAGGCGATTAAGCAGGCAAGTCATAGTATGTTATTTGTTCATGAGTGGGGGGTTTCTGGTTGAATTAGGTTTAATTAGGTTTATTATTACTATTGAAATGTTGGAGTATTTAGTGTTTAAAAATAGAATAGCAACTAATAGGGGGAGAGATCCAGCAAGTGTGTAAAATAGAAAGTATGTCCCTGCGGAAAGTCGCTCGGCTTGGTTTCCCCATCGTGTAATAACAATGAGGGTGGGAATTAATGTTGTTTCGAATATAATGTAAAATAGGGTGAATTCGGTTGCGGAGAATGTTAATAATAGGGCAACTTGTAGGGTTGTAATGACTACTAAAAAGTTTCGTTTTCGAGCAAGAGGTTCGTGTTGGAGGTGGTTTTGGCTAGCTAGGGCTATTAGTGGGAGAAGTCAGCAGGAAAGGATTATTAATGGGGCGGAAATTGAGTCAATGTTTAGGTAGGAAGAGGAGAATATTATGCTAGGGTTTAGAGGATACTTAAATCAGACTAGACTTATTAGTGCAAGTAGTATTGAGTAGGAGGTGTATATTGTGAAAAGGATGTTTTGTTTTGATAGAAGGGCTGTTGGAATTAATATAAGGGTAGGTAAAAGAATTTTTAGCATTGTAAGAGGTTTAGGTTTTTAAGATGGTCCGAGCCATGTGTTCGAGAGGTTGCCACTAATAAGGCGAGGCCAGTTCCTGCTTCACAGGCAGAAAAAGCAAGGAGGAGAATGGGAGAAATGTTTGTGGAGGGGAGTTGTAGTGTAGATGAGAATGCTGTAAGTGCTATAAAGAGGGCTAATATTATGGCTTCGATACAGAGTAGTGCGGAAACTAAGTGTGTTCGGTGTAGGGCCAACCCTAAAATTCCGAGTACGAAGGCAGAGGAAAAGGTAAAATATGTTGTCATATGGCAGTCCAGGGTTAAAACCTGGGGCTACTAAGTCGAAATTAGTTGTTTTATTTATACTAACTGCCTACTCTGCCCACTCTAGCCCCCCTGCTAATCATTCGTAAATTAAGCCTAGTGTTAGAAGAATAATGATTGCGGATATTCAGATTAAAGTGGTTGTTGGTTGTATAAGGTTTATGGCTCATGGGATCGGAAGGAGTAGCGCAATTTCTAGGTCGAATAGAAGAAATAGGATTGCAACTAGGAAGAATCGAAGCGAGAATGGTAGACGGGCGGTTCCTAATGGGTCGAAGCCGCATTCATATGGGGAGAGTTTTTCTGTGTCTGGTGATATTTGTGGTAATCAAAAGCTAATAGTAATTAAGATAACTATAAGGGTTGTTGTAATTAAGAATATGGTTGTTATATTCATTACTCTTTCTTAAGGTTTTATTAAGGCTTAGTGATTGGAAATCACTTGTACTGGTTGATACTAAAAGAGCAAGAGCCTCATCAGTAAATTGAGATGTAAAGGAACAGTCATACAACGTCTACGAAATGTCAGTATCATGCGGCGGCTTCAAATCCGAAGTGGTGGTTTGTTGTGAAGTGATATATGATCTGTCGTAGTAAGCAAACAATTAAAAAAGTTGATCCAATAATTACGTGGAGGCCATGGAAGCCTGTTGCCACAAAGAATGTTGACCCGTAAACGCTATCTGAAATAGCGAAAGGGGCTTCATAGTATTCTATGGCTTGGAGGGCGGTGAAGTAAAGGCCCAAGGCAATGGTTAGTGTAAGGGCTTGAATTGCTTCTTTTCGATTATTTTCTATAATAGAATGGTGGGCTCATGTTACGGTAACACCAGAGGCTAGGAGTACAGCTGTGTTTAGAAGGGGTACTTCAAATGGGTTTAATGGGTGAATTCCGCTAGGGGGTCAACAGCCCCCAAGCTCCGGGGTTGGGGCCAGGCTTGAGTGGTAGAAAGCTCAGAAAAAGCCGATAAAAAAGAAGACCTCTGATGTAATAAAAAGGATTATCCCGTATCGGAGGCCTTTTTGTACAGGGACCGTGTGGTGGCCTTGAAAGGTTCCCTCACGGGTGATATCTCGCCACCATTGTAGTATTGTTAGAAGGAGGATAATTAGGCCGATATTCATTAATAGTATATTGTTGAAGTGAAATCAGACGGCGAGTCCGGATGTTATAAGTAAGGCAGCGATTGCGCCTGTTAGGGGCCAGGGGCTTTGGTCTACTATATGATAGGCATGTGCTTGGTGGATCATTAAGTATTTTCTTGTAGGTATAGGCTTAATAGTAAAGTGAAGACGTAGGCTTGAATAATTGCTACTGCGACCTCTAGAATAGTTAAAAGTAAGAGGACAATAAAGGTTAGTGTTGCGGTTGCAGTTATTATGGGTAGTATTACAAATACGGCGGTAGAAATAAGTTGGATTAGCAGGTGACCTGCTGTTAAGTTGGCTGTTAGTCGAACGCCTAGTGCAAGAGGGCGAATGAGTAGGCTAATTGTTTCGATAATAATGAGAACAGGTACGAGAGGGGTTGGGGTGCCTTCTGGTAGAAGGTGGCCTAATGAAAGGGTTGGTTGATTGCGTAAGCCAATTAATACAGTTGCTAGTCATAAGGGTACTGCTAAACCCATATTTATTGATAGCTGGGTAGTTGGGGTGAATGTATAAGGGAAAAGTCCTAGCAAATTGAATAGGAGAAGGAATAATATAAGTGAGGTTAAGAGTGCGGCTCATTTGTGGCCTGGTTTGTTTAGGGGTAATATAAGTTGTTTTACAAATATAAAGATTGCTCATGTTTGTACCGTTTCTAGCCGATTTAAGATAAGTCGGCTTGTTTTTGTAAAAATTAGGGTTGGTGGCAGGATTATTGCTAGGGTGATAAGGGGGATTCCAAGGAGTTGTGGGCTTAAAAATTGGTCGAAGAAGCTTAAATTCATGGTCAGTTTCAAGGTGAGGCTTTAGGTGTGGGGGTGTTTTGGATTGGGAGATTTTGAGAGGTTATTATTAAAGTTTTGGTTTGGAGAATTGTTAATAAGATTGTTCATGAAAGTAGGAGGATTATTAATCAGGGGGCAGGGTTTAATTGAGGCATATCACTAAGGGGGCAGGTGTTGTCTCCTTCTTTAGCTTAAAAGGCTAACGCTGATAAAAGCTTCTTAGTGATGCAGTGAGTATTGTTGTGGTTCAGTCTTCAAAGTGTTTTAGTGGAATTGCTTCTACTACAATGGGCATGAAGCTGTGGTTAGATCCGCAGATTTCTGAGCATTGTCCATAGAACAAGCCTGGGTGAGAAGTGATAAAGGTTGTTTGATTTAGTCGTCCGGGAATGGCATCTGTTTTAATGCCGAGGGCGGGTACGGCCCATGAGTGCAGGACATCTTCTGCGGAGATTAGTATGCGAATTGGGGATTCTATTGGAACTACTATTCGGTGATCTACTTCTAATAGACGGAGGTGTCCTTGAGGGAGGTCTTGTGAGGGAATTATGTAAGAGTCAAATGCGAGATCTTGATAGTCTGTGTACTCATAGCTCCAATATCATTGGTGGCCGAGAGCTTTAACAGTTAGGTGTGGGTTGTTGATTTCATCTATGAGGTAGAGAATGCGAAGGGAAGGGAGGGCAATTAAGATTAAAATGATTGCAGGAAGAATTGTTCAGATTATTTCTACTTCTTGGGCGTCTATGGTATTTGTGTGTGTTAGCTTTGTTGTTATTATTAAAGAAATAATGTATAATACTAAAGCACTAATTAAGAAGACAATTATAATGGCGTGGTCATGAAAATGTAAGAGCTCTTCTATAATGGGAGATGCTGCGTCTTGAAATCCGAGTTGAGCGGGGTGTGCCATCATGAGGCCCATAGGGGCTAACCTATAACTTAGCTCTGACAGGGCTACATAATAAATTTACTAGGGTCTCATGAGAAAGAAGCATCTTGGCTATGTGATTGGCTTGAAACCAGTAGAAGGCGGTTCGATTCCTCCCTTTCTTGAGTTTGTTTGTACATATGTTGGTTCTTCGTAAGTGTGATAAGGGGGTGGGCAGCCGTGAAGTCATTCTAGGTTTGTGTTTGTTAGTTCTAGGGCGAAAACTTCTCGTTTAGCTGCGAATGCTTCTCAAATGATAAACATTATTATGATTACGGCTACTAGAGAAATTAGTGAGCCAATTGATGATAAAGTATTTCAGATGGTATATGCGTCAGGATAGTCGGAGTAACGGCGGGGCATTCCTGATAGCCCAAGGAAGTGTTGAGGGAAGAAGGTCAGATTAACCCCGGCAAATATGACACCAAATTGGACTTTTGTTCAAGTTTGATGAAGTGTATAGCCTGAAAATAGGGGAAATCAATGTACAAAGCCTCCTATGATTGCAAATACGGCACCTATGGATAATACATAGTGGAAATGAGCTACGACGTAATATGTGTCATGAAGAACAATGTCTAAGGATGAGTTGGCAAGTACAATGCCTGTTAGGCCTCCCACAGTAAATAGGAAAATGAAGCCCAGGGCCCAGAGTATGGCAGCATCTCATTTGATTATGCCCCCATGTAAAGTTGCGAGCCAGCTAAATACCTTTACACCTGTTGGAATTGCGATGATTATTGTGGCGGAAGTGAAATATGCTCGGGTATCGACATCCATTCCAACGGTAAATATGTGGTGGGCTCATACGATAAAGCCTAAGAAGCCGATAGATATTATGGCTCATACTATACCCATGTAGCCGAAAGGTTCTTTTTTTCCAGCATAATAGGTTACAATGTGTGAGATTATTCCAAAGCCAGGAAGAATCAAAATGTAGACTTCTGGGTGACCAAAGAACCAAAACAGATGTTGGTATAAAATTGGGTCCCCCCCACCTGCAGGATCGAAGAAAGATGTGTTTAAATTTCGGTCTGTTAGTAGTATTGTGATACCGGCGGCAAGGACGGGTAGTGATAGTAAAAGTAGAACTGCCGTGATTATTACTGATCATACGAATAGAGGGGTTTGGTATTGGGTTATGGAGGGTGGTTTTATGTTGATGCAGGTAGTAATAAAGTTAATGGCCCCAAGAATTGAGGAGACTCCCGCGAGGTGGAGGGAGAAGATGGTTAGATCTACAGAGGCCCCGGCATGGGCTAAGTTCCCGGCTAAGGGAGGGTAGACGGTTCACCCGGTGCCGGCCCCGGCTTCCACCCCCGAGGATGCAAGTAGCAGTAATAGAGAAGGAGGGAGAAGTCAAAAACTCATGTTGTTTATTCGTGGGAAGGCCATATCTGGCGCCCCAATTATTAGGGGGACTAGTCAATTTCCGAACCCGCCGATTATTACAGGCATTACTATAAAGAAAATTATGACAAAAGCATGGGCTGTTACAATGACGTTATAGATCTGATCATCGCCTAGCAGGGCGCCAGGTTGACTTAGTTCAGCCCGAATTAACAGGCTAAGTGCTGTACCAACTATTCCTGCTCAAGCTCCGAAGATTAAGTATAAGGTGCCGATATCTTTGTGGTTGGTTGAGAAGAATCAACGATTAATGGTCACAGGTAAGATGGCCGATAGTAGGTGGCAGGTTGTAGCCCTGTATAGGTGGGTGCCAGTCCCACTCTTATCACAATAGCTTCGTGGTGATTCACGCTAGAGTGCAAATCTAGAGAAGCACACCAAAGGTGTGCCGGAGCTTCTTTTTTTAGAAGAAGCTCAGATTGAAGCCCGCTGGATGGGGCGTTTAGCTGTTAACTAGAAATTTACGGGATCGAGGCCCGTCTGTCTGGGAGGTTTTAGCTTAATTAAAGTGCCTGAGTTGCAATCAGGAGATGTAAGTTAAAGTTTTACATGCCTTCAGGGGCTAGGAGGGTTGAACTCTTATTTAGGGCTTTGAAGGCCCTTGGTTTTGTTAACCTAAGCCTCTTAAAGTATCATTGGGGTTAGGGGTAAGAGGAGTAAGGATGGTAGTAAGAGGGTTGAGATTGTGGTTGTACTTAGTTTAGGTTGGAATCGTCATTTGTGTGTTGTTTGTGTGGTGGTTGGGAACACTGTGAGGGTTGTGATGTAAGATAGTCGTAAGTAAAAGAATAGGCTTAATAGAGCGGAGAGGGCAAGTAGGGCTGCGGTCATTGATAGGTTGTGGGTTGTTAATTCTTGTAAAATTAACCATTTTGGGATAAAGCCTGTTAGCGGGGGGAGCCCTCCTAGAGATATTAGTAGTAAAAATATAAGTGCTATGGTTGAGGGGGAAATTGTTCAAGAGGTGGTTAAATCTTTAATGTTTTTTGCTGTGATGAAGATAAGGATTATAAAGGCAGTAGTTGTTATTATGAGGTATAAAAATAGGTTGAGGAGTATTAAGTTTGAGCTTAGTGTGAGAATTGTAGCTATTCAACCTAGGTGGGCAATTGATGAGAATGCTATGATTTTTCGTGTCTGTGTTTGGTTTATGCCTCCCCACCCTCCGGTCAAGGTTGACAGTAGCCCTATAATTAGAAGTGTATTTGGGTGGATAGCGGGGGCGGCTATATAAAGTAGGGCGAGGGGGGCGAGTTTTTGTCAAGTTGTAATGATTAGTGCTGTTTTTAGTGTTGTGCCTTGTAGGACTTCTGGTAGTCAGAAATGCAGGGGGGCTAGGCCTAGTTTTATGGCTAGAGCTATTGTTATTATGATGCAGGCAGGTTGGTTTGTGAGTTGTGAAATGTCTCAGGTGCTGGTGGATCAGGCATTGATTGTGCTGGCGAATAGGAGTGTGGCTGAGGCAGCAGCTTGGGTAAGGAAATATTTTGTAGCGGCTTCAGTTGCACGGGGATGGTGTTGTTTGGCGATAAGGGGAATAATGGCTAGGGTATTTAGTTCTAATCCGATTCAGGCAAGGAGTCAGTGTGTGCTTGATAGGGTAATGATGGAGCCGGTTGCTACGCTTGAGAGAATCAGTGAAGATATGATTGGGTTCATTAGTATAGGAAGGATTTTAACCAACATTTTCGGGGTATGGGCCCGAAAGCTTAATTAGCTGACTTTACTAGAAAATAGTATAATGAAGTACATAAGATTTTGAGTCTTTTGGTGCAGGTTCGTGTCCTGTTTTTCTAGTGCTTCGAGAAGAAGGAAATAAGGGGATTTTAACCCCTGTGTTTTACTCTATCAAAGTAATCCTTGGGGATTCGGGCATATTTCCTGGTTTATTGTGGGGGGAGTCCTGATAATATTGTTGGGAAAGAGGCATGCCACATTAATAGAGCGAGGGTTAGGGGTAAGAAATTTTTTCATAAGAGGTGTATAAGTTGGTCGTAACGAAAACGAGGGTATGAGGCGCGAGTTCATAAGAATATGATTGTCAGGATAGTTGTTTTTAATATTAGGTTTATTGTGAACACGTCTGGGGGTAGGGAGGTTCCTGGGTTTAGGAAAAGGATGCAGGTTAGGGTATTTATTAGTATGATGTTTGCATATTCAGCTAGGAAAAATAGGGCGAATGGGCCAGCGGCATACTCTACATTAAAGCCAGAGACAAGCTCTGATTCTCCTTCTGTTAAATCAAAGGGGGCCCGGTTTGTTTCTGCTAGTGTTGAGATAAACCATATTATGGCAAGAGGTCATGATGAAATTAGTAGTCATTGGTGTTCTTGTGTAATTGAGAGTATTTGTAGAGTGAAGCCCCCTGTAAGGATAATAATGGTTAGTAAAATAATTCCCAGGGTGACCTCGTATGAGATTGTTTGTGCTACCGCACGTAGGGCGCCAATTAATGGGTATTTTGAGTTGGATGCCCACCCTGATCATAGAATAGAATATACTGCTATGCTTGAGAGGGCTAGTATGAAGAGAAGGCCTAGGTTTATGTCTGCTAAGGTGGCCGGTATTGGGAGGGGGGTTCAAATTATAAGGGCTAGAAATAGGGCTAAGGTCGGGGTTATGATGAAGAGGGCAGGAGAGGAAGAGGAGGGGCGTAAGGGTTCTTTAATAAACAGTTTAATGCCGTCTGCAAATGGTTGTAATAGCCCATAAGGGCCAATGATGTTAGGGCCTTTTCGTAGTTGTATATAACCGAGCACTTTTCGTTCCAGTAGTGTAAGGAAGGCAACAGCTAGTAAGATGGGAATAATATATAATAGGGGATTAATGATATATAAGAGTAATGCATTCATGTATTAGGGAGATGATTTGAACATCTAGTAGAAAGATCTTAGGTCTTTTGCATTCACCTGGCTCTGCCACCCTAATAATTACCCCTTGTCTGGGGGTGTTCTAGGTGCTTTGTTTAGCTTGAGTTTTGTTCAGCTAGTTTTAAGGACGTGTTTATAATATTGGTCCTCTCTTCTTTGTCCTTTCGTACTGAAGAAGTAAGCGTCATAGATAGAAACCGACCTGGATTGCTCCGGTCTGAACTCAGATCACGTAGGACTGTTAATCGTTGAACAAACGAACCTTTAATAGCGGCTACACCATTTGGGTGTCCTGATCCAACATCGAGGTCGTAAACCTTCTTGTCGATAGGGACTCTTGAAGAAGATAGCGCTGTTATCCCTGGGGTAACTTGGTTCGTTGGTCAGTATGACTGGGTCGGCTTTGTACTTTGGCTTGTTAGCCTTGGTGAGAAGTGGTGGTTCTGTGCTCGGAAGTTTTGTTTTGTTCCGAAGTCGCCCCAACTTAAAACTATGGGCTAGGGGCATTAGTGGTGCTTATTAGCGGTCGTTTTAAGCTCCACAGGGTCTTCTCGTCTTATGTGTTTATCCCAGCTTTTGTACTGGGAGATCAGTTTCACTGATTAGCTATAAGAGACAGGTTTGTCCTCATTTAGCCGTTCATACTAGTCTTTATTTAGAAGACAAGTGATTACGCTACCTTTGCACGGTTAGGATACCGCGGCCGTTTAAAAGTTTCACTGGGCAGGCAGGACCTTTAATACTTGTTTAGCTAAAGGCTATGTTTTTGGTAAACAGTTGGGACAAGGTTTTGCTGAATTCCTTTTACAGCTTTTAATCTATCTTTTTAGCACACCGGTGTCGGGTTGACAGTTTTTGTAACAGTTTTGGCTGTTTAATTGTTGTTCCTGTTTTGGTCTGTTAATGTCCAGTAGGTTTTCTATTTCTGGGTCAAGGGGGTGCTTAAGAGAAGGGCTTCTTGTTACTAGTTCTAGCATTAGTTTGTCTATAATAATAGTGTGGCTCGGTAGGTTTTTAGGAGGTGGCAGACACAGGGGGGATTTATTGTCTTTGTGCTGTGACGCTGTGTTTACTGGTGGCTGCTTTAGGGCCTACTGGGCGTAGGTTATGTTGCTTTCTCTCTAAGTCAGGTTGTATCCTATTTCAATGGGGCTGTACCCCCATTGAATACCTTTTAGGTTAAAATGCGTGCTATTGTTTGCTGGAAGTAACCTAAAGTTGAACTAAAATTCATTTATTGAGCAACCAGCTATCACCAAGTTCGTTTGGCTTTTCACCGCTACTACTAGATCTTCCCACTCTTTTGCCACAGAGATGGGTGCACTCTTACAGTTGTCTTGTAGTAGCTCACTTGGTTTCGGGGGTACAGGCTGAAGTTCTCTTTGTCTGTTTTATTCTGGCTGGACCATGATGCAAGAGGTACAAGGGTTTATCTTTGCTTTGTTTTGCTTGTGTGTTTCATTATTCTTTCAGGGTTCCCTTGCGGTACTTTTTCTGTTGCGCCGTTTTGGTTAGGTTCTATCACATATACTAGTTTTGTCGAATGATTTATTTTGTTAATGAGAGGATTTGTTTATGTGATTGGGCTAGTTGTTTGGCTCAAAAAGGTTAGGATCTCACTAACATTTTTCAATTGTAAGTTGAATGCTTTGTTTTAAGCTACTGGTTGTTGTTCCAAGCACGCCTTCCGGTGCGCTTACCTTGTTACGACTTGCCTCATCTATATTGTTAGTATTTTTATATGTTAAGTTTATTTTTGGACGATGAGAGTGACGGGCGGTGTGTGCGCGCTCCAGAGCAAATTTAAGATAAAGACTCTTATTTAGCTTACTTCTAAATCCTCCTTTGGGTGTGTGTTTCATTACACCTTTCGTATTTTTCTGTGGCAGAAAATGTAGCCCATCTCTTCCATTCTATCTGCTACACCTTGACCTGACGTGTTAGTTGTAAACTTTTTTGCCTACTTTGTTTCTTTCACAGGGTAAGCTGACGACGGCGGTATATAGGCTGAGTTGCAAAGAATGGTGGGGTAAAGCGTGGGGTATCGATTATAGGACAGGCTCCTCTAGGATGATGTGGAGCACCGCCAAGTCCTTTGAGTTTCGAGCTTTTCGCTTGTAGTTCTCTGGCGAATGGTTTTGTGTGTTTAACCATCTATGTTTAGGGCTAGGCATAGTAGGGTATCTAATCCTAGTTTGTTTCCTAGCTTTAGTGAGGTTGAATAGTCTTTTATTTGAAGGCATTTTATTGGTGGAGTTCTTGTGCCAATATATTTTACAGTCTTGGCTTGGTTTTCCTTCAATTTTTTTGACATTATTCTGGTCACGCTTTACGCCGAGGGTCATTGTTTTTGGCCTTTCGTATAACCGCGGTGGCTGGCACGAAATTTACCGGCCAAACTTAATCATAGCTAAGTCAAGCTTTCGCTTATTTCTTAATGTTATTCACTGCTGAGTACCCGTGTGGGTGTGGCGTAGCAAGGTGTTGTGGGCTTCGGTTTGTTAGAGATCCTGATACCTGCTCCACTTGGCTATTCGGGGTTGTGTGGGCATTCTCACTGGGGTGTGGAGGCTTGCATGTGTAATTTTGATTAAAAACAATGGCAAGTTTAGGACCAAAACTTTGTGTTTTTGGGGAAATTTGACTCACCCATCTCAGCATCTTCAGTGCTTCGCTTTAAAAATTTTAAGCTACAATAACATAAAATTTTTGTATAAAAGATAAAAAAAATGTATATATAATCATGTTGTAAATATGCATTACGGCACTGATATTAGTATCCACGACTGCATTTACAATCTGTAGAATGCATGAACTGGTCGTGGACAACCGGTAGTTTTAGTTTGGTCAGATCCTGTTTTAGGGGTTTGGCAGGAGTAAATCTGACTAAGTGAGAAATTACCGGTAAGGGGGGTAGGGGGGTTTGCCATAAAAATTAAGTTGTATTTATTTACGTGTATCAAGCTGAACGTCCGCACCTACACCTACACCGACACCTGCGTTGTGGGTGCGCCTGCACCTGTGTACATGTCTGCGTCTGTGAACGCGCCCGCGCACATGCCTGCACTCGCAAACGCACGTGCGCTGCAGGCGCGCCCGCGTGCTCACGTCCACGTCTGCGCACGTTTGCGCTTGCAAACATACGTGCGCTGCAGGCGCGCCCGCGTGCCCACGTCCACGTCTGCGCACACATTTGCACTTGTATTTTCACCTGCGTCGCATGTGTTCACAGGTGCTTTTTCGTACGTTTTAACACGTTTGTTACTAATTTTATGTCATTCAAGCATTAAACGAAATCGCGTGCTCTATACGTGGGAACGTTTATCACGTGCACCGTAGGTCCAGATCGGACGGCAAATTGTAGGCGACCACTTTAGCAAGCGGCTCTGAGATCCACTCCCCCAAAAAAAATAAAAAAGGCCAGATGCATTGGGGGTCGGGATGCTATGATTTCTCGGCAAAGTGTACATTATGCACCAACCAGAAGCATCGTTAAAAGTGAGAAAGTGTTGGGAATCCTTTGACCGCCCCTGAGGTAGGAACCAGAGGCCTTGGAAAAAGTGAGAAATAGCCAACGTACTCCGTGTGTCCCACGGGGCTAGTAACGGGAGTACACGTCATTAAGGGATTGCTGGTTTCTCGGAGATGGCAGAATATAATAGATAACTGTCGAGCAAGAGAGCAGCAGGGGAGAAGGGTGATGGCATCTAATGGGCATGGTTGGGAGAGGGTAGTGTCCTCATGATATGCGTGAGGCGAAGAGGGCAAATGTCCAATTATACATAATATGTGCTAGATCATTCTAATCTAATCTTCTATGATCTGCATGTGTGAAAGAGGAAAATATTCGAGATGTGTTGTAAGTATGAAATCATTAATAATCTGTCTGTTGTGATATGCGTGTGGACAAGAGGTAAATGTCCGATTATACATAGTATGTCTTAGAACCTTAATTTGAAGTCTTTTGTGATATGCATGAGGTTGAAAATTAATTGTTCGATTATTCTTAGTTTGTGATTGATCATTGACTGATTAACCGGATATGATATGCATGAGGACAAGAGGTGAATGTCCGATTATACATAGTATGTGTAAGATCACCAGCAAAGCAATAAAAAGCCGCCAGGGGCGGCCAGATACGGGTGAATTGAGGTAGAGGACAAAAAAGCCGCCAGGGGCGGCCAGATACGGGTGAATTGAGGTAGAGGACAAAAAAGCCGCCAGGGGCGGCCAGATACGGGTGAATTGAGGTAGAGGACAAAAAAGCCGCCAGGGGCGGCCAGATACGGGTGAATTGAGGTAGAGGACAAAAAAGCCGCCAGGGGCGGCCAGATACGGGTGAATTGAGGTAGAGGACAAAAAAGCCGCCAGGGGCGGCCAGATACGGGTGAATTGAGGTAGAGGGCAAAAAAGCCGCCAGGGGCGGCCAGATACGGGTGAATTGAGGTAGAGGACAAAAAAGCCGCCAGGGGGTAGTTTAAAGTTAGAATGCTAGTTTTGGGGACTAGCGGTGGGGGTTTGAGTCCCCTCTCTCTGATGCCTTAGGGGGTCTTAGTTCCCATCTTTGGCTTACAAGACCAATGCTTTGTCTATTAAGCTACTAAGGCTTAGAGTGGGGCTATCATTTGAGTATTTTATCTTCTAGTTTGGCTGTAATTGGTATGAGGAGGAGGAAAATAGCAAAGTAGAGTATTGAGGCAATTTGTCCGATGATGATGAAGGGGTCCTCTACGGGCTGTCCTCCGATTCACGTGAGGATAATGATATTTGATATAAGGAGTCAAAAGACCCCTTGGGATAGGGGCCGGAAGGTGTTTCCTCGTTGCTTTGATGTATGGAGTATGGGTACGAAGATTAGGATTAGGATTGAAAATAATAAGGCAAGAACGCCTCCTAATTTATTTGGGATTGAGCGTAGGATAGCGTAGGCAAAGAGGAAGTATCACTCGGGTTTAATGTGTGGTGGCGTGACTAAGGGGTTTGCAGGGGTAAAGTTTTCTGGGTCTCCTAGTAAGTTTGGGGAGAAGAGGGCTAGTAGGAGGAGAACGAAGATTAATAATGTTAGGCCTAAAAGGTCTTTATAGGTGTAATAAGGGTGAAATGGGATTTTGTCTGTGTTGGAGTTTAGGCCTGTGGGGTTATTTGATCCTGTTTCGTGGAGGAAAAGGAGGTGAAGTATAGAGGTTCCCATGATAATAAATGGCAGAATAAAATGGAATGAAAAGAATCGGGTGAGTGTTGCGTTGTCTACTGAGAACCCTCCCCAGATTCATTCTACCAAGGTTGTTCCGATATAGGGAATTGCTGAAAGAAGGTTAGTAATGACGGTGGCCCCTCAAAAAGATATCTGGCCCCATGGAAGTACGTAGCCCACAAAGGCTGTTGCCATTACAAGGAGAAGAAGAACGACCCCAATGTTTCAGGTTTCTTTGTATATGTAAGAGCCGTAGTATAAGCCCCGTCCGATATGGAGGTAAATGCAAATAAAGAATATGGAGGCCCCATTGGCGTGCAGGTTTCGGATTAGCCACCCGTATTGTACGTCTCGACAAATGTGTGCGATTGATGAAAATGCTGAAGAGATGTCTGCTGTGTAGTGTATAGCAAGGAATAGGCCAGTTAGGACTTGTGCGATTAGACAAAATCCAA
>NW_027101423.1:32500-42981 GCF_035046505.1 Tiliqua scincoides | reverse complement strand
AGACAGCCGCGCATAGATATAGATATAGATATGATGCGCTCCATTCAAAAGTTATGCTTTGGGAGCTGGGGCTTCTCTCCAGCTTTCTAAAGCGTCCAACTGGATGCCCAAAGTGTTTTGTGTATAGGGCAGGAGTCTAGATAGGTAGGTAGGTAGGTAGGGAGAGGGAGGGAGGGAGGTAGTAGGTAGGTAGATAGGTGAAGGGAGGGAGGGAGGGTAGGTAGGTAGGTAAGTGGGTAGGTAGGGGGAGGGAGGATAGATAGATAGAGGTAGGTAGGTAGGTAGGTAGGTAGGTAGGTAGGTAGGTAGGTGGAGGGAGGATGGATGGATGGATGGATGGATGGATGGATGGATGGATGGATGGATGGGCAGGCAAACAGAAGGAAGGAAGGAAGGATTTTAATGAGAAGAATTTTGGAAGCCACTTTCATGTCAACCAGGTAAATCCATTCATTTTTTCTGGTTTTCAGGCCAAACAATGGCCCTTCCTTCAAAATCATAATAATTATCTTTTATAGCATTTGAACAATACAGTTCCTTTTATTCACCCCCCTCCTCCAAGTGGTTACTAACACACTAAAGCAAGAAGTTGCAGATGAGAAACACTCGGATAAATTGCTTGCTCGGGGACCACTTCAAAGGAGGAGACCTGCCCACGAAAGCAAGATGTCGTCTCCATTTAGAGTCGGAGAACAGTTGCATCTGCAAGCTGGCTACGAATGCAAACTGAGATGATGTGAGCTTTTTCCAAGCATGGTGTTAAGGCTGCCATGAAGTTTAAAAAAAATGTCCATGTGGGCTTGAGCAGCGCATCGTCCAGCTGTCATAATTAGAAGGTCACGTTCAGGATCACGACCGTTGCCTGCGGTGGGTGATTGTCCAGCTGCTGCGCAAGACAACCCAATCTGGGGAAGATGTGGAGAGCGTTTGGCCAGCGTCAGCGCCGCGGTGCAGCGGCCAGCTGGCCGCACCGCTGTTAGAACTGATAAAAGGCAGTGACAGCTCAGCTGCTGAGATGAGGGACGCCGTAGTCCTTTTGTAGGACTGGCAACATCTTGCAAAAGGCTGGGGTTGTCTTGTGAGGAAAAATGGAGGAGCAGCGACCGATTGGCCGGTGTCAATGGCGTAGTGGAACCGCCAGCCGGCCAGCACCAATGGAGGCGGTCGCTGCTTAATTACTGAGATGGGGAGCGCTGTGGTTCTTTTCCAGTAAGGCCGAGATCTCGCCAGAGACTGGGGTTGTCTTGCAAGAGATCCCACTCCTCGCTTATGGCTGCACACTGCTGAGAACTCTGTATTTCTGTTGGCAACCTTCAGTCTCGAAAGACTCTGGTATCGCGCTCTGAATGGTGGTTCTGGAACAGCGTCTAGTGTGACTGAAAAGGCCGATTCGGGAGTGACAATCCCTTCCACACTGGGAGCAAGTGCAGTCTGTCCCTGGTCTGTCTCCCTGGCTATGGGCCTTCCTTCTTTGCCTCTTTGCCTCAGACTGTTGACCAAGTGTCTCTTCAAACTGGGAAAGGCCACGCTGCACAGCCTGCCTCCAAGCGGGCTGCTCAGAGGCCAGGGTTTCCCACCTGTTGAGGTCCACTCCTAAGGCCTTCAGATCCCTCTTGCATCTGCAAGGATCTGTGGGTCCTTGTATCGCAGCTGTGGTCTACCTGTAGGGTGCTTTCCTTGCACGAGTTCTCCATAGAGGAGATCCTTTGGGATCCGGCCATCAACCATTCTCACGACATGACCGAGCCAACGCAGGCATCTCTGTTTCAGCAGTGTGTACATGCTAGGGATTCCAGCTCGTTCCAGGACTGTGTTGTTTGGAACTTTGTCCTACCAGGTGATGCCGAGGATGCGTCGGAGGCAGCGCATGTGGAAAGCCTTCGGTTTCTCTCCTGTTGTGAGCGAAGAGTCCATGACTCGCTGCAGTACTGAAGCGTACTCAGGACGCAAGCTCTGTAGACCTGGATCTTGGTACATTCCGTCAGCTTCTTGTTGGACCAGACTCTCTTTGTGAGTCTGGAAAACGTGGTAGCTACTTTACCGATGCGTTTGTTGGTTGGTTGGTTGGTTTGTTGCGTTTGTTGGACTCTGTATGTAGGTTGGGGAATTGGTGCCACCAAGGAATGCTAGTTGGCATGACTGAATGCCCAGCTTCTTGGAAGGGGAGTCTACTGGCAATGGTGGGTACTTTATAACCTCATTTCCTTGCAAGAAAGCCAGCATAGGGACTCAGTTGCTTCAGGGATGCCAATGGCCACCCATAACACTTACAGAGGCATGTGTGAAAGCCGATTCTCCCCCATGATCTCCCCTTCTCTGTGTAACCTGCTAAATAAATACAGTGGGTTGGACAGGGCTGGCTTCCTACCCCATGATCTTTCCTTCCCTGTGTAGCCTGCTGAATAAATTCACTTGGTAGGATGGACAGGGCTGGCTTCCCACCCCACGATTTCCCCTTCTCTGCGTAGCCTGCTGAATACACTTCACTTAGTGGGATGAACAGGGCTGGCTTCCCACCCCATATCTCCCTTACTCTGTTTGGACAGGGGCACAATTTCAGTGCTTCTCATGGCTACCATTTCCCCCAGATACACCACTGGGGTCACCGCCACCCAATCAATCCTCTACCTGATGCGACAACCTTAGTTGGCCTCGTGAACGGGCCGGCCCAGTGATAGGACTGTCACTGTGGCATTCCTCTTTTTGCCAGTGCGCTGTCAGAGATTCTACAGGGTCCATTGCCATTCTAATTCTGGCCTCTCCGCCTGCTTAGTAAGAGGCCAGCAGATGGGTTGTGTACATTGGAGAGGAGGCCTTTAGTGCCCTATCGAATTAACTGCTGTGTAGGTGACGCGTTCCGTTCATTCCCGATAAGTGATCACCTCCCTTTATAGACAGGGAGAGCTGATGAAATCAAAGCCACGGGGAGCAGATTCTGGCTGGAAGGTAAATTTTTATCACGGAGGAAGCTCTGTCGGCTGCTATCAGCCAAATGGATGGAAAAGCCTCTTTTTGATTAAAAGGGATTTTCGGCCAAGCCGTTTTGTCTCCAATCTGCGGCACTGAAACACCAAGCTAGGCGGAGGTAAAAGCGAAGGTCTCTGTCACCACAAAGACAAGTTTTGTTTGTGACTGCGAGACTGTATACATCAAGAGACATCAAGTTTACAAAGGTCAAAGGGGATGATTTCTTCAACAATGCATAACCAGCCTGTGGAACTGACTGCCACAAGGTGTGGCACCAGGGAGGGCACCAGGATGCGGGTCTCTTGTTGTCTTGTGTGCTCCCTGAGGCATTTGGTGGGCCGCTGTGAAATCCAGGAAGCTGGAATAGATGGGCCTATGGCCTGATCCAGTGGGGCTGCTCTTATGTGCTTATGTTCAGCTGACAAGTTTGGGCACCAGGATGCAGGTCTCTTGTTGTCTTGTGTGTTCCCTGGGGCATTTGGTGGGCCACTGTGAGATACAGGAAGCTGGACTAGATGGGCCTTTGGCCTGATCCATTGAGGCTCTTCTTATGCCCTTATGTTCAGCTGACAAGTTTGGGCACCAGGATTCAGGTCTCTTGTCGTCCTGTGTGCCCCCTGGGGCATTTGGTGGGCCACTGTGAGATACAGGAAGCTGGACTAGATGGGTCTAGGGCCTGATCCAGCAGGGCTCTTCTTCTTCTGTTGAACTGCTGCATCAGTACTTGACTTCAGAAGTGAACCTGGAAGAGTCAGATGGGGCACACGCTGCTCCCCAAGGAGGATGCCCCATGATCATAACAAACCCTGAAATTGGCATTTTTCACCCTTGTTTGGACGATCAGGTATAAATATAAATTTTAATGATTGACATAATTAAGGCCGTCATTTGCTGCCTATCCGAAAATGCTTGACGACATCAAGGTACCAGCTGCTTCCTAATTGAACTTAATCTCTAAAAGCTGTTGTATTAGGGAGGGGGTTGTATTGGGTTGGAGAACCTCAACACAGTAAGAACAAAACAAACATGCTTCCCACCCTCCTAGTCGCTGGAGTTCCCAACCATCATTATTTTTTTTCCTTCGGAGTTAAAAAAAAAATCAGCGATGACAAGTAGGCACAGGTGTGCTGTGATTTTCACAGAGAGGTGCTTGGGAACGAAGCTGGGAGAATGTGTATCAAGATTGTTAGCCATGCTCTGTGACCCCCTCCCTTGGGGTGGCATGACCCCATCATCATCATCATCATCATCAGGTGGAGATGTGCATACCACTTGTCACAAAGATACTGCCAGAGAGTCTCTCTTGGTGATGATAGAATGTACCATGTTAGCAACCTTCAGTCTCGAAAGACTCTGGTATCGCGCTCTGAGAGGTGGTTCTGGAACAGCGTCTAGTGTGGCTGAAAAGGCCAATTCAGGAGTGACAATCCCTTCCACACCGGGAGCAAGTGCAGTCCGTCCCTGGTCTGTCTCCCTGGCTGTGGGCCTTCCTTCTTTGCCTCTTAGCCTCAGTCTGTTGGCCAAGTGTCTCTTCAAACTGGGAAAGGCCATGCTGCACAGCCTGCCTCCAAGCGGGCCGCTCAGAGGCCAGGGTTTCCCACCTGTTGAGATCCACTCCTAAGGCCTTCAGATCCCTCTTGCAGATGTCCTTGTATCGCAGCTGTGGTCTACCTGTAGGGCGCTTTCCTTGCGCGAGTTCTCCATAGAGGAGCTCCTTTGGGATCCGGCCATCATCCATTCTCACGACATGACCGAGCCAACGCAGGCATCTCTGTTTCAGCAGTGCATACATGCTAGGGATTCCAGCACGTTCCAGGACTGTGTGGTTTGGAACCGAGTAGAATGTACAATGGGATTATTATTATTATTATTATATCATATGGGATATGGGATTGATATCAATATGCCCAGCTCACAATATGGAAATATCCCAAGATGCCCAGTTCACCCACAAGGCTCTTCTCTGACCAAAAGCTATTCATCTCAGAGAACAAGCTAGCTGTGGTATGGGCCTCCAAGGGTGGACAGAAAAGTCATAAATAAAGGGCAATCAACAAATGAGGGTGAAAGGGTTAGGGTAAAAGGGATGAGTTAAAGTACCAGACCCCCTGTAATGGATATCTCTGTAAACAAATTGCCGATGCGTATAGAATTGCCCTCCTGATCAACATCCTGAGGATCAAGATGTTGATCTGATAACAATGCCAAATGTTGTTTGTGTGCCTGCTGGTTTATTATCCTTCCCATGGATGTTTTTTCTCTCTATGTGTGCTCTTGTCCCCCCTCCCTTATCTAAAAGACCCTATAAAAAACCTGCATCATTGTAATCCTTCGGGGTCCTCCACGTGTGTGTGTGTGTGGGGGGGTCCCGTTTGCAAACGAATAAACGTTAGAAGTCCTTTGAATTCTCCTGTCATCTGTTGGTTGCCTCTCCAAAAATCCAAAGAACCGTGTGTGTGTTCATTCAGGATCGTGGTGTCTGCAGGGATCCATGCCAGGAGCCAATGTGGATACAAAAACCCATGGGTATATGCAGCCTAAAACCAGGAGGTCATCTCCGACATGCAGAGTGCAAGGGAGTGGCGCCAGGATGCAGGCCTCTTGTTGTCTTGTGTGCCCCCTGGCGTATCTGGTGGGCCACTCTGAGACACAGGAAGCCTTTGGCCCGATCCAGCAAGGCTCTTTGTATATATGTTCTTATATCACTGAATTTGCAGCCTTTTGAGTGCATCCCACTTTCCAGAGGATGCTGCCGTCGTCCTTTCCAAGCCAAGATACTGGATTCCTCCCCCCTCCCCTTCACTGCAAGCTGCTGGAGGGATGGGGCTTTGACAGAAGTGAAATAAGAAAAAAAGATCTCTGACTTGCCTCTCTGCTGGAGAGAAGTTCTCATCTTCATCACTATATGAAAGGCAGGCAAGAAAAGAGACACCTGTGCGGTGATGAAACTCTCTTCCCTGGTCCTCATTACATCAGTCCAGGGCATGGCTGTAATGTGGTATCCGGCAGACCTCACCATATGAATGCTAGGAAGGAACTTGTCCCCTCAAGGCGGGTTGCAGGCAATGAGAAGCCCCTCTCTGTTCCACTACAAAGAAAACGGAGAACCGAAATTCGCACTCGGACCACCTGCTCCATCCGAGGCGGTCCTTGCTTTTGGCAAGCACAGCGGGAAGTTCTGGAACGTGGCCACCAGAACACACGGGCCACCTGTGTGATCGCGGGCCAAGTGCCTCCGTTCCCAGCCATGCCAAATGATGTGAATTTAATTGGCCAACTGTACATCCTCCAGGAGGGAGCCATCAAATTAGCCCTGGTTCCAACAGCTCAATCAAGGAGGCACTTCGAAGACTTGTTGAGGGTGTTTGGGAAAGAGCAGGTGACCGACCGCTCTTTGGCTTGCGTTGAACATCAGCGATGTGGCGAGGTTCTCATCATGGCGTCGGAGAAACATGGTGTTGCTGTTTAGGATTTGTTTTTGTTTTTGGCTTTCCTATATTGATGAATAATGAAATAGAAATGATAAATCATAAAACACAATTTTGTGTGTGTGTGTGTGTGTGTGTGTGTGTAAACAACTAAGGGAATATAATCAGTAGAGATAAAAATGAGAAAGTTACAGATAGCTAGCTTTATATATGGAACTAGACAATGGCGTCCATAGGGTTTAAGTCAACCGGTGTGGGAGGCCAGCAAATTACCGCCATAATGAACCACTTCCCATGCAGTGGGTGGAGCAATGGCCCACGCGGTGATGCTGTTTTGGGGGCTGTAACTTTTGATAGACTAGAGCAGTGTTTATCAAACTCTGGGTCGGGACCCACTAGGTGGGCCGCGAATCAATTTCAGGTGGGTCCCCATTCATTTCAATGTTTTATTTTTAATACATTAGACTTGACGCTACCATGGTATGTGACTGCATTTTGCGGAAATGCTACAGACCTGTACTTTTAACAAGCTACTCTGTATATTCTTTTAACAGTGATAGTAAATAGGACTTACTCCTGGGTAAGTGTGGGTAGAATTGCAGCCTAGGATTATTAAAAATTTTCCTGCTTGATGATGTCACCTCTGGTCATGACGTCACTTCCGGTGGGCCCTGACAGATTCTCATTCTCAAAAGTGGGTCCCAGTGCTAAATGTGTGAGAACCACTGCACTAGAGAAGTGTTTCTCAAACTGTGGGTCAGGAACCATTAGCTCACTCCTAAACTGAATTCAGCCCAGTAGGCTGAATTCAGCCTCCATTGGCTGGCCGTGGACCTAGCCAGTTCACGAGGAGGCGCAAACGTGCCTTACATCATGTTTGTGACCCTCCTGGGCTGGTGCGCCGGCCCAAGGGTAACCTAGGATTGCGGCCTCAATCATATCCCCCTTCAGGCACCTTCTTTCTAAATCACTGGTCTGACCTCCAACAGGCTGACCTTTGATTTGGAAAGCCCAGCAAACAGGAGTCTTGGAAAGCGGCAATTTCTGTTCCTTCTCTGGCCAGACCAGGCCATAAATTCTGCAATGCGCACATTATCGATCGCCGTCTGAATTGGCTGAGAATCAGGCTGTGATTACCCATCACACACTTTTCCCCAATCATCTTCTGAATTTATTTATCGCCCATTATGTTGTATCCTGGGTGCCACATCTCGCTGTTTTAATGCCTTGTAAATGTGTTCGCTTTTATGAAGGCCAACGGTTGACACGCATAAAAGCACACTCATGTCACTGGATACTGGTTGATGTGGGAGCGGGGAATGAAGGGCTGATTGCTTCCAAGTCATCAGCGGGGCCTTCCCAGGAGCCACTGATGGTGGAACAGGAAGCTGGACAAGATGGGCTTTCAGAGCTGACCCAGGAATTCTTGCGAATCTGAATTCCTCACAATTGATGGTTCAAACTCAGCTTTATTGGCCGATCTTCTTTTATGACCATTTTATGGCCTGGATGCACATGTATGCGCCTAACCTCTGCTAACTGGGTAAGAGGGACTGGCCCGTCTCACCCCAGCAGTGTCCGTTCTAGTGGCTGTCTGCTGGTGTTCTTTTGCATCCTTTTAGATTGTGAGCCCTTTTGGGACAGGGAACGGGGTGGGAGGGAGGTGGAACTGCAGGGCTACTTGCTTTACCGGGGGGGGGCACGGACGAAAGTCCCCTTCTCCCAAGGAGGCCGTGGCGGCTGCCTGGGGCGTGCTGGATGCAGCGGCAGCCATTTTCGGGCTGCCCATCTGCAATCCTGTACAGACTTCCCTGGCAACAAGCTCCATTGAATATAGTGGGTCTTACTCCTGAGTCAATGTGAATAGGATAACCATGTGCAGCTGGGTCTCCTTATGTGCAAATGCAATCTACAATCTAATGACTGTACCTTTGCATCTGTCCAAAAAACCCAGAGACTTTTCCAATCAGACTCTGTCTTGCTCAGGTTTGGAGAGTAGCCAAGGAAAGTTAGACAAGTACTGCCAATATAGCTGGTGCCCCTGATGTGTCCAAAAACATTGTTCAGGATATCTGAAGGAAACACCCTTCAGTGGGGGGGGGGGATAGATAGATAGATAGATAGATGGGCTGTCTGTCTGTCTGGATAGATAGATGGTCTGTCTGTCTGTCTGTCTGTCTGTCTGTCTGTCTGTCTGTCTGGATAGATAGATAGATAGATAGATAGATAGATAGATAGATAGATAGATGGGCTGTCTGTCTGTCTGGATAGATAGATGGTCTGTCTGTCTGTCTGTCTGTCTGTCTGTCTGTCTGTCTGGATAGATAGATAGATAGATAGATAGATAGATAGATAGATAGATGGGCTGTCTGTCTGTCTGTCTGTCTGTCTGTCTGTCTGTCTGTCTGTCTGTCTAGATAGATAGATAGATAGATAGATAGATAGATAGATAGATAGATAGATAGATAGATAGATAGATAGATAGATAGGCTGTCTGTCTGTCTGGATAGATAGATGGTCTGTCTGTCTGTCTGTCTGTCTGTCTGTCTGGATAGATAGATAGATAGATAGATAGATAGATAGATAGATAGATAGATAGATAGATAGATAGATAGATAGATAGGCTGTCTGTCTGGATAGATAGATGGTCTGTCTGTCTGTCTGTCTGTCTGTCTGTCTGTCTGGATAGATAGATAGATAGATAGATAGATAGATAGATAGATAGATAGATAGATGGGCTGTCTGTCTGTCTGTCTGTCTGTCTGTCTGTCTGGATAGATAGATAGATAGATAGATTGATTGATTGATTGATTGATTGATTGATTTTTTTTTTTTACAGGTTTTTATATACCGCCTTTCTAGGTTCTCAGATTTCTCCTCAGACTTTATTCAAGGCGGTTTACATAGGCAGGCTAATTTAAATCCCCATAGGGATTTTTACAATTGAAAGAGGGCTCTATCTTTCACGAGCCACAACAATTCAGATGTTTCGTTCTGATCTGGCCTCCATTCTGGCCTCCATCCTCCCACGCTCAGAGCAGATGGAATAACTCAGCTCAGCTTGTCAGCTGCTTCAAGGTCTCGAACTGGCGACCTGCAGATGTTATCTTCAGGCAAACGGAGGCTCAACCCTCTAGACCAGACCTCCTCCCCAGATAGATAGATAGATAGATAGATAGATAGATAGATAGATAGATAGATAGATAGATAGATAGATAGATAGATAGATAGATAGATAGATAGATAGATAGATAGATTGGCTGGCTGGCTGGCTGGCTGGCTGGCTGGCTGGCTGGATAGGAAGGAAGGAAGGAAGGAAGGAAGGAAGGAAGGAAGGAAGGAAGAGATCTATTGAGATCTGTAGAGATCTATTGAGCTTGCAAGCCATGGCTGGGTGCTTGAAAATCATTTCAAGCAGCAAGACCTCCAGGAATCAGTATGAAAAATCTTCTCCTAACATTCTTCCTTATGCCCTAATCTCGCTCTTATTCATCATTATTAAGCTTTGAAGCAGGGCTGCTTATTTAAATGAGGTGCAATGAATGAAAAAAAAAATAGACAAAGCTGTGTCACCAGTGGGGAGATTTAAAGAGACAGTTTCAATTCCCCAAATAAAACAGAAGGATTTGCTTTTGAGACTTGGATCATGAGGAAAAAAAGGTCTTTCTTTTTTTTCCCCAGCCAAGAAAGAATTTTTTAATAGGCAATTAGATTTTGGATTGGTATTATTAGTCTTTCAATGGCTTTTTTTAAACTTGGGCAAGGAGCAGACAAAGAGTAGAGGAAGAGATATAAGGACGGCAAGTTATATCTTTAAAAAGGAAAAATTTGCAGTTACTCAAGTTGAAAGGACTGTTGAGAGACGGCTGTTCTGCTCATACCACACTTCAGATTGACTAGTGCTGGCTATTGCCTTAAGAACATAAGAATATAAGTAGTAGTTGGCAACCTTCAGTCTCGAAAGACTCTGGTATCGCGCTCTGAAAGGTGGTTCTGGAACAGCGTCTAGTGTGGCTGAAAAGGCCGATTCGGGAGTGACAATCCCTTCCATACCGGGAGCAAGTGCAGTCTGTCCCTGGTCTGTCT
>NW_027101423.1:0-22500 GCF_035046505.1 Tiliqua scincoides | reverse complement strand
CCCTCCCTTGCATCTGGCCTTCTGACAGCCTGCCTTTGTGATCTGAGGCCCTGCTCTGTGATCCACCATCAGCTACTGAAATGCAGTCAGGAGCATCTTAGCAGGGTCTTTTTCATGGCAGCCTCCTATCTATGGAATGGGAATTTCCTCCCCCGTGAGAATCAAAGCCAGTCCCTACTCACCTGGTTTTCAAAGACCCATCTAATCCAACCAACCGCAAAGCCTACAAGCGCATGAGATTAGTGCATTCTCCTCTCTCGCTTTTGCGCCAACGCAACTGGTTTCAGCATGCACACTTCTGGAGGTATCATGGAATCCTCTTAACTAATAGTCCTTGATGTTGTTGTTGGCAACCTTCAGTCTTGAAAGACTCTGAAAGGTGGTTCTGGAACAGCATCTAGTGTGGCTGAAAAGGCCGATTCAGGAGTGACAATCCCTTCCACACCGGGAGCAAGTGCATAAGAACATAAGAACATAAGAACAGCCCCACTGGATCAGGCCATAGGCCCATCTAGTCCAGCTTCCTGTATCTCACAGCGGCCCACCAAATGCCCCAGGGAGCACACCAGATAACAAGAGACCTCGTCCTGGTACTCTCCCCTACATCTGGCATTCTGACTTAACCCATTCCTAAAATCAGGAGGTTGCGCATACACATCATGGCTTGTACCCCATAATGGATTTTTCCTCCAGAAACTCGTCCAATCCCCTTTTAAAGGCGTCTAGGCTAGACGCCAGCACCACATCCTGTGGCAAGGAGTTCCACAGACCGACCACGCGCTGAGTAAAGAAATATTTTCTTTTGTCTGTCCTAACCCGCCCAACACTCAATTTTAGTGGATGTCCCCTGGTTCTGGTATTATGTGAGAGTGTAAAGAGCATCTCCCTATCTACTCTGTCCATCCCCTGCATAATTTTGTATGTCTCAATCATGTCCCCCCTCAAGCGTCTCTTTTCTAGGCTGAAGAGGCCCAAACGCCGTAGCCTTTCCTCATAAGGAAGGTGCCCCAGCCCCGTAATCATCTTAGTCGCTCTCTTTTGCACCTTTTCCATTTCCACTATGTCTTTTTTGAGATGCGGCGACCAGAACTGGACACAATACTCCAGGTGTGGCCTTACCATCGATTTGTACAACGGCATTATAATATTAGCCGTTTTGTTCTCAATACCCTTCCTAATGATCCCAAGCATAGAATTGGCCTTCTTCACTGCCGCCGCACATTGGGTCGACACTTTCATCGACCTGTCCACCACCACCCCAAGATCTCTCTCCTGATCTGTCACAGACAGCTCAGAACCCATCAGCCTATATCTAAAGTTTTGATTTTTTGCCCCAATGTGCATGACTTTACACTTACTGACACTGAAGCGCATCTGCCATTTTGCTGCCCATTCTGCCAGTCTGGAGAGATCCTTCTGGAGCTCCTCACAATCACTTCTGGTCTTCACCACTCGGAAAAGTTTGGTGTCGTCTGCAAACGTAGCCACTTCACTGCTCAACCCTGTCTCCAGGTCATTTATGAAGAGGTTGAAAAGCACCGGTCCCAGGACAGATCCTTGGGGCACACCGCTTTTCACCTCTCTCCATTGTGAAAAGTGCAGTCTGTCCCTGGTCCGTCTCCCTGGCTATGGGCCTTCCTTCTTTGCCTCTTTGCCTCAGACTGTTGGCCAAGTGTCTCTTCAAACTGGGAGAGGCCATGCTGCACAGCCTGCCTCCAAGCGGGCCGCTAGTCCTTGATAGACCTGTCATCAGAACATCTTATGGTCCCTGCTAGACCAAGCCAAGGGCCCCTCTAGCCCAGCTTCCTGACCTTGGCCCACCAGATGCTTCAGGGAGCCCCCAAGACCACAAGATCCCCTCATCCCATTGCCACTCCCTTGCATCTGGGATACAGAGATAAGCCCCCTCTCAAACCCAGAGGATGACTATTTTGTCATCCACCCATCTGTCCAGACCCCTTTTCAAGACATCTAGTCCAGGCGCCCTCACGACTGTTCTGCCAAATATCTCAACTCCCTTCTAATGCCCGCTTTTTGGCTAATTAACACCCCCCTTTTCCAAGAAGCACAGCTGTGGGGTGCAAAGGAATAAACACAGAACTTCTTATCTATAGCAATTTACAAGAATTTATTGCTACAAACACAGACACTCCCTGCAAGTCCTCTTGTCCAGAGGCTTTCCCTCCCCAAAACTCCACTTAACTTAGTGGAGAGAGGTCTGAAGCCTCCAGTTGAAGTCCAATCCAGTCTCCAAAGCACAGTCCAGTCTTCCCAGTCCAGTATTCCCAGTCCAATCTTCTGCAGTAGAGTTCCTCCTCTCCAGTAGTGTTCTCTCCAGCAGAGTGTCTCCTCCAGCAGGGTCCTGGCAGTCCTCTCTTCTGTGTCCTCCAGCAGAGTTCTGGCAGTCCCCTTCTCCCAGTGTGGGTCCGTCCAGGTTTCCCTCTGGGTCAGCATCCCGCTTCTGGCTCTGGGTCAGGGTCCTCCCTCTGGTCAGCGTCCTGCTCCTTGCTCTGGGTCAGGGTCCAGCTTCCAGCTGGGTCAGCGTTCCGCTCTTGGTCCTGGGTCAGGGTAGCTCGGTCTCCTCCCAAAGCTGCCTTTTATCCTTGGATGTCTCATGATCCAAATGTAGCTCAGCTGTGAGCTACCTCATTAGCTCCAAATTAGGCTCAGGTGAGCCATCCCTTCAGTCCATGTCCATTCAAAGTCCCATCAAGGTCAAATGAAGCTCAGGTGTCCATCCAGGTCTCCATTGGCCTTGATTGATTACAGCTGTGGAGCCAGCCCTGCCTTTCCCAGAGCTGTCAAACAGCTGTCAAAATATGGAATCGTTGTCAACACCACATCATCCACCTGATGATCTTCTGATCTTCTGATCTTCCATTACAACGACATCCCAGGGCAAGGAGTTCCACAGTTTAATGACATGCTGGGCAAAGAGCTATTTCATTTTATTTTGTTCTGGCTCTCTCCATGAATCCCACTTCGGAAGCCATCTTGCCTAGTGGTTAGCCCTACATCTTGTGGCCATGAAGATTTCTCCCTTTTGCCGGCCTTAAATATCCCACACCAATGCTACAAAACCACTTGCGTTATGGAGAGCCCATTTCCCATCATGTTCAAATTCATTTATCCTTTTCCCTCCTGCCTTATAAGCTTCCGTGCATTACGGACAGTGGTATTTATGAGCTTCTAACAACCCGGCAGCCAGTAAATTCCCTTTATTCGCCCCTGTTACCTCCTGAAAACCCTGTTTTAAAAAGTTATCTAAGCAGGTTTATGGGAGGAATAATAGATGCTCCCTTTTTCATGCTCTGCATTCTCCGGAAGGGGGTCTATAATTCTGTATAATTATATAGACTTAGCAGTGATGAAGGATGACAGCATCAAAGACCACAGTCGCCTATTAATCCATAAAATGATTTTTGTTTTAAAGAGACATATATTATAGTATATGTTGCAATGTATAACGATGGTTCCCAAAGAGTGCATTGGCAATAGCATACCAGGTAGTGGGTCTCAAACCTTTCAGCAACAGGACCCACGAGAAGTTGCGTCATGGAAGTTATGTCTGTTTTTGTGATGTCATGGAAGTTCCATGTGATGTCATGGCCAGAAGTGACATCCTCAAGCAGGGAAATTTTTAACACCCCCTAAAAGACGGAATCAAATCAAAACAATTATCAGCCCAATCCTATCCACACTTTTCGGGGAGTAAGCCCCATTGACTCTAATGGGACTTACTTCTGAGTAGACATGCATAGGATTGGGCTCTAAGTCAGTACGGGCACAATCCTAACCAGGTCTGCTCAGAAGTAAGTCCTATATTGTTCAATAGGGCTTACTCTCAGGAAAGTGTGGTTAGGATTGCAGCCTTAATTAAAAATTTGCAATGTTTACATTTAAAAATGTATTTACAATAAAGAACCCTCCTAACCCTAAAAAAAAAAAAATTCCAATCCTATCTACACTTACTCAGGAGTAAGCCCCATTGACTATCATTGTTGAAAACATACATAGTAGCCTGTTATGTGTCCCCAAATTCTGTCGCACACCATGGTAGCATCAAGTCTAATACATTAAAAAAATAAAATTGAAATGAATGGGGACCCACCTGAAATTGGCTCGTGACCCACCTAAGTGGGTCCCGACCCACAGTTTGAGAAACACTGCTTAGGGCATTGCAGCACACTCACAGGGGCACCCATGTTATGTCCCTGTTGCCATCTCCTACCTATTCTCCCCGATGCTACCATCTTGGATCTCGTGAGATCTCGTGAGATTTGGGTGCCATCATCTTGGATCTCATGAGATCCAGGTTGGTGGGTCCAGCTGAGCCAGGAAGGCTGCGGGGGGCAGGTACTGTGAACCCAGTTCCTGGTGTAACTTTGGGAATCACTGATCTATTAGGGGCAGCTAGTTAGGTTTTCCAACTAACAGCCCAATCCTATCCACACTTTCCGACTCTAATGGGATTTACTTCTGAGTAGACATGCCTAGGATTAGGCTGTAACTTGGGAACTGACATCCAAGCACAAGTCTGTATGTATGTATGTATGTATGTATGTATGTATGTATGTATTTATTTATTTCTTACTTATTTACTTACTTATTTATTGTTGGCATCCTTCAGTCTCGGAAGACTATGGTATCGCGCTCTGAATGGTGGCTCTGGAACAGAGTGTCCTCTCCAGTGCGTGAAGCCTGGGTAAAGTAGATATGGAGGATAGGCTGTTACCCATGCAGCAAATCCCCCCTCTCCGCGTCGCTGAAATGGTCCAATGGAAAGGCAGAGGCCAATACGGTTGGTTCCAGCGACGTCGCAGGAGTTGTCAGAAGGTGACTGTGTTCAGCCATGAACTGCCTCAGGGACTCCGGCTCCGGATTTTGCCTCGAGGTGGACTCCTGAAGCCTTTTCCATAACTGGATGTAGCCACAAGGCAGTGAAGGTTTGGGATCAGAGTTTTCCTTCTCTCAGATGAGCTGCCTTCCCAGACTGACGAGTCCCATCTACCCAGTGGCTGTTCAGTCGCCTCTTACGACAAGTACAGCCAAACAGAGGGCCTATTCTTATCCCCAGCCCTCAGGGGATACTTACTTACTTACTTACTTACTTACTTACTTACTTACTTGATTTATACTCCGCCTTTCTCCCTGAAGGACACCCAAGGCGGCTAACAATCAGTTAACAATTTTAAAATTAAAATTTCTATTACGTACAATTGAAAATATGGTTCCCTGCCCCGAGGATCTTCCAGACTAGAAAGTGAAACAAGGGAAATAAGAGAGGGAGTGAAAGGGAATGGAGGCAGGGATAAACAGCACTTAAAAGCTTATAGTGCAATCTCATGAGTGTCTACTCAGCTGCGAGTCCCACTTTGTTCAATGGGGATTTCTCCCAAGACAGTGTGGGTGATTCTCCCAATCCATCACCTCCCTTGGCAATCCGTTCCACTAGCAAACTCCCCTGACGGTCAAGAATGTCTTCATGACATCCAACCGGAAGGTCCTCTCTTGCAGTTTGAGCCCATTGGATCTAGTTCAACTCCCAGAGGCGGTTGCTGGCAAATGTGTCCCTTCTTCCATAGGACAGCCCTTCAGGGATCTGAAGAGTTCAACCGTGTCCCCTCTCAACCTTCCATTCTCCAGGCAAAACATACCAAGTTCCCCCAACCTAGGGCTTGCTCTCCAGCCCTCTCATCATCCTCGTCAGGATCTAAGCTTTCCTGTTAATAAATGCTGTTAATCATCTATAAGGTAGAGAGAAGGAAGGAGGTTAGCAGCCATTACCTACCGACAATGTAATTTTATACCTGTGCAGCATGGCCTTTCCCAGTTTGAAGAGACACTTGGCCAACAGTCTGAGGCAAATAGGCAAAGAAGGAAGGCCCATAGCCAGGGAGACAGACCAGGGACAGACTCCACTTGCTGCCAGTGTGGAAGGGATTGTCACTCTCGGATTGGCCTTTTCAGCCACACTAGACGCTGTTCCAGAACCACCATTCAGAGCGCGATACCAGAGTCTTTCGAGACTGAAGGTTGCCAACACAATCCAGAAAAAATAATAATAATCACCTTCCTCTTTTCACGAAGCTGCTTACGTTGGAGCGTCCTCCAAGGTTAACGCGCTGCGCTTGGATCTTCAAGGGTTTGAAAGTATCTCATTCAGAACTTGCAGAGAGAGTATTCCCTTTCTCGGTGTGAAAGAAAGGCTTAGAATGAACCAGGTTATCCGTCCATCCCTCCACACCCCCCCACCAAAGGCTACATGTTAGTTCCACACAACTTCTGGGAAGGGGGAAAGAGCTGCTGACCTTGGCGGGCTTCTCGGCCTGAACGCACAGGTTGCACGGAGCCGATTGCCTCCCATTAAAAATGTCACTGCGGTTCAATTAGTTTGTTCCTCTTTCATTTCTGTGACTGCTGGAGAGACAATCGCTGTGGTTCTGGGTCATTTTGTTCCGGGGGAACGTGGAGGAAACAAAGGTCTGACCTCAGCCCGTATGAGTTTCTCGAATGGTTTGATTTCCACCCACCACCCCTAAAGCTGAGCCATCGATATATCCCATCACCCCAAAATTGACAACATCTTGGGGTTAGTGATCCTCGTTTCTCTACCAGCCAAATGGGACTATGGAGTGAAGAGCTCTGCTGGGTCAGACGAAAAGACCCATCTAGTCCAACAGGGGAGGGGCAATGGGAGCTCCGCCCAGAGCATTTCCCCGCCCACTGCACGAGAGGTGATGCACTGCCTGCCCATATTGGATGATGCAAGCCCTAGTGACCCCAGCGGTGGATGTTACAAAATGAGGTGAGGTCCCTGAATTCTATGTGTGAAAATTAATTTGGCTTCCCTTAAAGATTCTCAGATGTCATTTGCACCTGGAATTTTGGTGCCAACTGGAAGGGAAAAAAAATGCCCTTGGAATCTTTCCCTTTGTCTTGTTGAAACCCTTGGCTTCCCTGAAAAAAAATTCTCAGATATTTCTCCTCTTGAGGAAATCCGGTATTTCAGTGTTTACCTGAGCTAACCTCCAAAGAATAGCAAAATGCTTTGGACCTTTGGTATCAGCAAGGGATCTGTTCCACAACCCACCAGGGATGCACCAGGATGCAGGTCTCTTGCTGTCTTATGCGCTCCCTGGGGCATTTGGTGGGCCACTTTCAGATACAAGAAGCTGGACTACATGGGCCCTTGGCCTGATCCAGCAGGGCTCTTCTTACGTTCTTATGTTCAGCTGACAGGGGAGGGCACAGGATGCAGGTCTCTTGTTGTCTTGTGTGCTCCCTGGGGCATTTGGTGGACGACTGTAAGATACAGGAAGCTGGACTAGATGGGCCTTTGGCCTGATCCAGTGGGGCCCTTCTTATGTGCTTATGTTCAGCTGACAAGGGAGGGCACCAGGATGCAGGTCTCTTGTGGTCTTGTGTGCTCCCTGGGGCATTTGGTGGGCCACTGTGAGATACAGGAAGCTGGACTAGATGGGCCTTTGGCCTGATCCAGTAGGGCTCTTCTTATGTGCTTATGTTCAGCTGACAAGGAGGGCACAGGATGCAGGTCTCTGTGGTGGTCTCTTGTGGTTCTTGTGTGCTCCCTGGGACATTTGGTGGGTCGCTGTGAGATACAGGAAGCTGGACTAGATGGGCCTTTGGCCTGATCCAGTGGGGCCCTTCTTATGTGCTTATGTTCAGCTGACAAGGGAGGGCACCAGGATGCAGGTCTCTTGTGGTCTTGTGTGCTCCCTGGGACATTTAGTGGGCCACTGTGAGATACAGGAAGCTGGACTAGATGGCCCTTTGGCTGATGCAGTGGGGCTCTTCTTATGTAACCCAGCAAGGATACCAAACTCCATGGATAATGAAATCCATGGCTGGAGAGCCTCACTGGACCTTCTAGGTGTGACTGGCATGAACTGGCAGCAACTTTTGGTTGCGTCTGAGAGGTCATTTGAGGCCCTCCGGCCATGGATTCAGCATCCACGGGTACTAAAACCCACAGATGTGGGAAAAGGAGGGCCCAATCTACACTGTTGTTGGTGTTCTTGAGTAAAACACTTTCTTGAAAAGTTTTTAAAAAATCAGGACATATTTTATTTATGTGCAAATATTTATATCCCAATTGCTCCCTCAAAAAAAAAAAAACAAAGAAAAAAACAGGTCGACAGAAATTATGGCAGGCAACAGATTAAAATACACATTTTTGCAATGCAATAGAAATTAAGCAACGTCACAAGAGATTAAAAAATATGTAATTTAGAAATAACAACAAACAGCAATAAAAACAGAGCCATAAAAAAGCCGCAGGAGACGATCGACTAAAACAGCCATAAAAACCACAGATGACAAAGCATTAAAGCATCACAACTTGGGCACTGTGATGAGCTTGTCACCTGGGCCTGAAAACAGGAATGATCCTTGGCTTTGGAACCCTTTGGCTTTAACAGCCAACTGGACGCTTCTGGAGTCAGTGGTGTGGTTTTCTTTACTTCCATGTGTCCCCTGCGCATGTTAGTGATGTGGCTTTGGAACCCCTGGCCTTATTCGGGGCCGTGCGACGTCGCTGATGTGACATGGGAGCCAGCATAAGGACACAGTTTTGTGAGGGCAACCTCACCATGAGTCAATACAGCAGTTCTCAAACTGTGGGTCGGGACCCACCAGTGGGTCCATTTCTGGGTGGGTCGCGAAACCGAGAAGCTTGATAGCCAACAAGCAAAATGTGTTGAGCCAAAACGAGGCAGTGTGTGCATTAACTCATGAGTAGGTGGCTGTGCCTCGGTCCATTTTAAAGGGCAGGCCGAGGGGAAAGTGCTGCCACCAGAACGGCCCCGATCCAATGAATTCAGACCCCCGGCAAACTCCCAGGAAGAAATCCCCCCCTCCGAGCTGACAAGGAAAATGTATTGAGACCCATGGAAAGCAAAATTGAGCCACACATCTGTGTTTACTAGCGAGTAGGGGACCGTGCCTTGGCTCTTCTTGAAGAACAACTGAAGCAGAACACAAGGCAACCAGAATGGTCCTGATCCACTGAACGTGGAGATCAACAAGCGCTACAGAAGGCAGTCACCCCCCCCCCAATAGTATAACAGAGGCTTGAGCTGCTACTGGGTCAAGTTAGGTAGGTCTTGATAGAGTATCATTTTAAAAAGTAGGTCCCACTGCTGAAAAAGTTTGGAAACCGCTGAGAGCCCAATCCTATCCACACTTTCCTGGGAGTAAGCCCCATTGACATTAATGGGACTTACTTCTGAGTAGACATGCATAGGCTTGGGCTGTCAATATATAAACAAGCCTTGTAGGGAAGATAATTTCAGCCTTGTGACCCTCCTTGAGTTTGTTACTCATCCCTAGCTTGGCTGGATGCAAATAAACTGCTTAATTTTCCATTTTCCCCCTTCCTAGGGGATCTTCTCACCTCGTTTAAGGAAGGCTTTATTGAAAACTCAACCAGCGGTGATCAGAACTCTTTTCAGACTAATTATATCAGCATGCCGGAGCGGAATAAGAGTCAGTGTTTATTTTGAGCTCTTTATTTCTAGGAGTGAAGCCCCAGGAAGGGTTCTAAGATCAGTGCCTCTCTATTGGACACCTCCATCAAGAGCGTCATAATGTCATAAGAAAGAGTGCCTTGCCCTTGGCGTGAGGAGAATATGAGAGCTGGCATAATGGCCAAGTAATGGAGCTGAGAATTAGGTTGTCCCCTGTTGAATGTCACTAGATGGCATTTGGCAAGCCACACCCTCTAACCTCAGTCTTCCCATCTGCAAAAGGGGGATATAATGGCACTTCCAACCTTGCAGGGTTGTTGGAAGGACGTCAAGATCATGCACAGGAGGTGTTTGGTACACTCAGGTGACTACAAGCTGGAATGTGGCATAGCATGTCGATTTTGGGGTCCCTGCTGCAGCAGGGGGCAACTGCCCTCAGCGAAAGCTGGCACCTTGCGTGGGGGTCAACCTCATTCAGAGGCTGGAGAGCTGAGCTCTCGCCAGGGACTCTCCTTCCCACCATTGCTTCTGATGGGCCCAAAATCAGGTCACTCTGAAAGCAGTAGGCAGTGAGTGAGGGTGCCATGCCTGGCAGCGAGGAAGGCCCTTCAAGGACTGCCCAGCTAGGGGGCCCCCATAAGTAAGTACAGTGCAGAATTGGACCCCATGCCTATTAAGGTCAGCCCAGATTGCAGGCACCTATTGGAGAACTTGTGCAAGGAAAGCGCCCTACAGGTAGACCACAGCTGCGATACAAGGACATCTGCAAGAGGGATCTGAAGGCCTTAGGGGTGGACCTCAAACAGGTGGGAAACCCTGGCCTCTGAGCGGGCCCGCTTGGAGGCAGGCTGTGGAGCATGGCCTTTCCCAGTTTGAAGAGACACTTGGCCAACAGACTGAGGCAAAGAGGCAAAGAAGGAAGGCCCACAGCCAGTGAGACAGACCAGGGACAGACTGCACTTGCTCCCGGTGTGGAAAGGATTGTCACTCCCGAATCGGCCTTTTCAGCCACACTAGATGCTGTTCCAGAAGCACCTTTCAGAGTGCGATACCAGAGTCTTTCGAGACTGAAGGTTGCCTACAGTATTGGATATTACCTGTGTGTTCAATAATAGAGCACAGCCCAGTCTCAACACCTATGCATTTGAAAGTTCCAAAGCAGCGTTCTTCAAACTGTGGGTCGGGACCCGCTAGGTGGGTCACGAGCCAATTTCAGGTGGGCCACCATTCATTTCAATACTTTATTTTGAATCGATTTGACTTGCTCCCCTGGTAGGCGACTGCATTTGGGGAAATGTCACAGGACCTGTACGTTGAACAGGCTACTACGAAGATGCTTTTAACAATGGTAGTCAATGGGACTTACTCCTGGGTACGTGTGGGTAGAATTGCAGCCTAGGATTGTTAAAAAAAAAAAAATTCCTGCTTGATGATGTCACTTCTGGTAATGACATCACTTCCAGTGGGTCCTGGGAAATTCTCATTCTAGAAAGTGGGTCCCAGTGCTAAAGTTTGACAACCACTGTTCTAAAGGAAGGCAAGTCGGCCCGCTTCCTCTGCACTTGAACCCCATCTGTCCACACTTGAACCCACATTTTCTTTCTCAGCCCCTCTGCTCTTTGAGTCTTCCCCTGTAGCCCGCCCCGGCCCTGCCAAGACACGAAAAACCGCCCCCCCCTCCCCCCAGTGAGGCACCAAACCGGCGTCTCGTCGGAAAAAATTTGCTTGTCCTCTGAGCCTCATTCCCAAAGGGTGTTATTTCACTGCGGCTTCGCTGATAATGTAACTGAATCATTCAATTGAGCATAAAATAGAAATTTGGCTTCTTATCTGCTCCGGAACCAGGTTTACTGTTTTCTGCCTGCAAAATACATTTTTCACTATCTTATCTTCTAATAAACAAACCCGGCTTTGCCGGCTGGAAAAAAAAAAAAAAAAGCCAGCTCTGAAGACATTTAAGAGACATATTCCCTTCTCGTTGACTTTTTTCCCCTCGCCCCAGTTCTCCTTTAAAACCTATGTTTTAAAGGCATCCTTTTACTGTGCTTTTTTTTTTTTTTAAAAGGCAGCCATTTATATTCCATCTTCCTGTTGGTGGAGGTGTATCTATTTTTCATAAGCCTTGCATTTGGAGGCAGCTTGCGAACACCCCCCCTGCCCCGCTTGTCAATCCTCTTCCCCGTGAAACCTTTCATTGAATGCAGACCCCCCCTTTCTGCCCCCCCACGCCCACACTCGTCCTTTCTGCATTCCACCTTTCCCCCTTCTCTTGTTCGCGTGGGCCAAAAAGGTAGCTCGGAAAGCCAGGAGGCCCACCCCTCTCTCCCGGCAAACGGTGGGCCGCGGCAGGCTCCGAAACGTGTCAATGAAAGGTCAGCGATGAATTTTTAAACTTTTCTATCTCACTTAGGCTGACGTCGGAAGCATTAGCTGCGGCATTAAATCACGGCGCGGAGAAGGAATTAGAATATGCGGCAAGGAGAGCGGGGGGGGACGGGACTCGTGCAGAATTTGTCATCCTAGAGAAGAATTTATCAGCTCTCAGGCCCCAGCCCTGGAAGCAGGCAGAGGAAGGGGGAAAAAAGATCACATAATGTAGCATGCATCCTTTTATATAACCTTTCCAGGTATATTTATTAGTTTCTCTGTCCTCTACCTTAAGTAGTGTTGCTTACCCTGCACATTCCTGATCTTGTCTGATCTTAGAAGCTAAGCAGGGTCAGGCCTGGTCAGTACTTGGATGGGAGACCGCCTGGGAATACCGGGTGCTGTAGGCTTAGACCATGATCTCGGAAGCTAAGCAGAGTCAGGCCTGGTTAGTACTTGAATGGGAGACTGCCTGGGAATACTGGGTGCTGTAGGCTTAGACCATGATCTCGGAAGCTAAGCAGGGTCAGGCCTGGTTAGTACTTGGATGGGAGACCGCCTGGGAATACCGGGTGCTGTAGGCTTATACCATGATCTCGGAAGCTAAGCAGGGTCAGGCCTGGTTAGGACTTGGATGGGAGACCGCCTGGGAATACCGGGTGCTGTAGGCTTATACCATGATCTCGGAAGCTAAGCAGGGTCAGGCCTGGTTAGTACTTGGATGGGAGACCACCTGGGAATACCGGGTGCTGTAGGCCTATACCATAGTCTTTCGAGACTGAAGGTTGCCAACCATTTGCAAGAGGGCTCCACTCCCCTTGGTTTCTGAGTTGACCCCAGGGAAAGAGGGGTAGAAACAAAGGGGCAAGCTGTTGGCCCAACAACCAGGATCCCCCAACAAGCAGCGGAGAGGGGGTTGCTTTACCAGCAACGGAGAGGGGGTTGCTTCCTTCTCCTTCCCTGGCCTTGCCCCAAGTCCCAGGCAATGGTGGACCTAACGATTTTGGAACCCCGAAGCTCAAACTGTTATGGGGTCCCCTTTGCAACCAGCAACAAGGTCTGGGTAACCACTGTGATCTTCTTCAGTGGGGTTTGTTCCACGACAGGTCATCGCAAATTTTTAAAAAAAATTAACCGCAACATCTAGGGTTTTGTTTTAAATTGCTGTACCGGATTGTCTCACCTGTCAAAATCACTGGTGCGAATCCAAAAATTCCCTGTGCCTTCTTGTTTTCAAGTTATGGGGGGATGAACACTCGGGAAACGTTCTATACATGCCTGGTACATTATAGAATGACGGAATGAAACACAGAACAGACCACAGTCAATTTTTAAGCGAAAGTCGCTTCTGTGGTCTGTCCCTGAAGCTTAAGCTGAACCAGCCCTGGTTACCTGAGTGAAATTTGAACCTGCTCAGTGGCATAGCTAATAGCGACAAAATCTACTTTGACCCCAAGTAGCAGATAGATGTCTTAGGGCAGGGGTGCCCAAACCCTGGCCCTGGGGCCACTTGCGGCCCTCGAGGCCTCTCAATGCAGCCCTCAGGGAGCCCCCAGTTTCCAATGAGCCTCTGGCCCTCCAGAGATTTGTTGAAGCCCACACTGGCCCAACACAACTTCTCTCAGCGTGAGGGCGACTGTTTGACCTCTCACGTGAGCAGTGGGATGAGAGCTCCCTTCACTGCTTGCTCTTTCACATCTGTGACGCAGCAGTGGCAGCAAAGGAAAGGCCGGCCTTGCTTTGTGCAAGGCCTTTTATAGGGATTGAACTATTGCAAGACCTTCATTCATTCATAGAAGTCCATCTTTAATATATTCATTTATGTAAACTTCTGTAAATTTATTCAAATTTTAAATGTAAATTAATTCTTTCCCCCCCCCCCCGGCCCCCGGCACAGTGTCAGAGAGCTGATGTGCCCTCCTGCCAAAAACTTTGGACACCCCTGCTTTAGGGCCCCATCCTATGCAACTCTCCAGCACTGATGCAGCCATTCCAATGGGGTATATGCCGCATTGAGGTCATGGAGGCGTCCTCAACGTAAAGGAAATTTGTTCCCTTACTTCGGGGCTGCATTGTGGCTGCACTGTCACTGGAAAAAATTGGTTAGGATTGGGCCCTGAGCTATGCCACTGGCTAGGGGGGTTGATGGCAGAGCAAGTGGGTGGCAAGCTGCTGGTAGGAGGAGGTGGGTCCCCCCCCCCAATTTTCATTTTTTTAAAAACCCAGCTGTGGTGTCACTTCCGGTTATGACATCACTTCCAAGGCATCATTTTGAGCTACACGATTGTTAGCTGATACCTACCGTACTTAGATTTTCCTTTTTATTGGGGGATTCAACCAACATTTACTTAGGGCCCAATCCTGTCCAACTTTCCAGCGCCTGTGCAGCCCCGAGGCACAAGAACAAATGCCCCCTTATCTTGTGGAGGCCTCCATAAGGACCCTCCCACCGCAAGATGCGGCGCAAGCCCCATTGGCTTGACCACACCAGGGCTGGAAAGCTAGACGGGATTGGGCCCTTCGTTTCTGCTTCCCGAATTGTTGCATCTGAGCAAAGATTCCTTGCTGCTCCAAACCAGTATATAGTACAGGGTCATGTCCACAATGATTGCGTGTGCGTATCAGATGGGCTATGCCAGATGCAAGGGAGGGCACCAGGATGCAGGTCTCTTGTTGACCTGTGTGCCCCCTGGGGCATTTGGTGGGCCGCTGTGAGATACAGGAAGCTGGACTAGATGGGCCTTTGGCCTGATCAGCGGGGCTGTTCTTACGTTCATCTGACAAAGGAGGGCACCAGGATGCAGGTCTCTTGTTGACTTGTGTGCCCCTGGGGCATTTGGTGGGCCGCTGTGAGATACAGGAAGCTGGACTAGATGGGCCTTTGGCCTGATCCAGCGGGGCTGTTCTAGAGGGCACCAGGATGCAGGTCTCTTGTTGACTTGTGTGCCCCCTGGGGCATTTGGTGGGCCGCTGTGAGATACAGGAAGCTGGACTAGATGGGCCTTTGGCCTGATCCAGCGGGGCTGTTCTTATGTTCATCTGACAAGGGAGGGCACCAGGATGCAGGTCTCTTGTTGACCTGTGTGCCCCCTGGGGCATTTGGTGGGCCGCTGTGAGATACAGGAAGCTGGACTAGATGGGCCTATGGCCTGATCCAGTGGGGCTGTTCTTATGTTCTGATATGTATGCTCTCTCGCTCGCTCTCTCTCTCTCTCTCTCAATTCCCGCAGTGAGTATCTCAAGTGTCTCTCAACTTGGCTGACATTTTCTTAGTTGTGCAAACAAACTTATTTTTCTCTCTCCTCCCCCCTTACTCCAGCAGCTGAGACATCTCCAAATCCTCTTTTTTTTTTTTTCCTTCCTTTTTGCTATCTTGGTGACATTTTCGTCTTCATTGCGACAGCCAGCCTGTTGCGCAGACCGTGCTTTAAAAAATAAATCACCGGTCATTTTCGGGGTTAGGAACGGGCACCTCAAAATAATGGATTGATTTAGAATTCATGAGATATGGTAAATAATAGAAATGCGGGGTAAATCAAACCAAAACAGGGCCCAAAAAAAAAAAAGAAGAGGCTCTTCTCACTAACACCGACAGAATCCGCAATGCGCTATGTGCGAAACGCAATGCGCAATGTCACAGCTCGTTCCTACCGAGAGTGTGTCCAAAACCCCTCCAGAATGTGTGGGTTTTGACAGTGGATTAGCAGGCCTGCGGCAAATGTTCCATTGGGTCATCATGACCCACTTCCAGACTTTCCCTGTTATTTTGAGAACGTCAGCTACCCCATCACAACCCTAGTGGGGAAGCAGCTTCTGACACCATATGACCAACACATGGTGTCCCAATCTCTGCACATGAACTGGAGGTTGTCCATGACTTTGTGTACCTTGGCTCAATGATCTCCGACACTCTTTCTCTCGATACTGAGCTAAACAAACGCATCCGTAAAACAGCTACCACGTTTTCCAGACCCACAAAGAGAGTCTGGTCCAACAAGAAGCTGACGCAACATACCAAGATCCAGGTCTACAGAGCTTGCGTCCTGAGTACACTTCTTTACTGCAGCGAGTCATGGACTCTTCGCTCACAACAGGAGAGGAAACTGAACGCTTTCCACATGCGCTGCCTCCGACGCATCCCCGGCATCACCTGGCAGGACAAAGTTCTAAACAACACAGTCCTGGAACGTGCTGGAATCCCTAGCATGTATGCACTGCTGAAGCAGAGATGCCCGTGTTGGCTCGGTCATGTTGTGAGAATGGATGATGGCCAGATCCCAAAGGATCTCCTCTATGGAAAACTCGTGCAAGGAAAGCGCCTGACAGGTAGACCACAGCTGCGATACCAGGACATCTGCAAGAGGGATCTGAAGGCCTTAGGAGTGGACCTCAACAAGTGGGAAACCCTGGCCTCTGAGCGGCCCGCTTGGAGGCAGGCTGTGCAGCATGGCCTTTCCCAGTTTGAAGAGACACTTGGCCAACAGTCTGAGGCTAAGAGGCAAAGAAGGAAGGCCCATAGCCAGGGAGACAGACCAGGCACGGACTGCACTTGCTCCCAGTGTGGAAGGGATTGTCACTCCCGGATTGGCCTTTTCAGCCACACTAGACGCTGTTCCAGAACCATCTTTCAGAGCGCGATACCAGAGTCTTTCGAGACTAAAGGTTGGCAACAAGTGGTGTCCCATCCTTCCACTGTGCCCCGGGCCACCAAGGCACAAGGTTGGCTGCTCCTTGCTGGATGAGGGCCTCCCAATTCTGGGGTGGTGCTAGTCCTTTATCCCCAGGGCTGAACCAGGTGGAGTTGAGGGTGGGGATGGGGGAAGCGACAGTGGTGGAAGGGTAGCGCATAGGGCTTCATAAGGCAGTCAGGGCTGGTGGTGAGGGGTCTCTGGACAGGCTATTGAGGGTTGCTCTTTGTCTACCCCTCTGGGACTAGGGGCAGACCTACTATGATACTGATGAAACTTCATGGCCCCTAGGGGTTTAAAAGGGGATTGGACAGATTGATGGAGGAAAAGTCCTTGACAGGTTACAAGTCCTGATGGGTAAGCCACATCCTGGCTTTAGAAGGAGGCTACCTCAAAATGCAAGGAATTGGCAACAGGACACAGGTATCTTGTGGCTTTGTGTACTCCCAGAGGCCACTGTGGGACACATGAAGCTGAACCAGGAGGGCCTTGGACCTGATCCAACAAAGTTCTTTTTTTTTTTGTTCTTATGAGAACAGAGAACTAAACTCAGCTGGAAATAGGTTTTCTCAGGCTGCAATCCTATCTACACTTTCCTGGGAGTAAGCCCCATTGACTATAATGGGACTAACTTCTGAGTAGGCACGCATGGGCTTGGGCTCTCAGTTGGCTAGTATATTGATCCTATCCACACTTTCCTGGGAGTAAGCCCCATTGACTATAATGGGACTAACTTCTGAGTAGACATGCATAGGCTTGGGCTCTCAGTTGGCTAGTATATTGATCCTGTCCACACTTTCCTGGGAGTAAGCCCCATTGACTATAATGGGACTAACTTCTGAGTAGACATGCATAGGCTTGGGCTCTCAGTTGGCTAGTATATTGATCCTATCCACACTTTCCTGGGAGTAAGCCCCATTGACTATAATGGGACTAACTTCTGAGTAGACATGCATAGGCTTGGGCTCTCAGTTGGCTAGTATATTGATCCTGTCCACACTTTCCTGGGAGTAAGCCCCATTGACTATAATGGGACTAACTTCTGAGTAGACACGCATAGGCTTGGGCTCTCAGTTGGCTAGTATATTGATCCTGTCCACACTTTCCTGGGAGTAAGCCCCATTGACTATAATGGGACTAACTTCTGAGTAGACACGCATAGGCTTGGGCTCTCAGTTGGCTAGTATATTGATCCTGTCCACACTTTCCTGGGAGTAAGCCCCATTGACTATAATGGGACTAACTTCTGAGTAGACACGCATAGGCTTGGGCTCTCAGTTGGCTAGTATATTGATAAGAACAGGATCTATTTTCTTGGAAATTAATTTTAAAGGAAAATATATTTATCTGTTTATTTTAAAGTATCTATGCTCCACCTTCACCCTTTTTATTTTAGGGGTTCAGGGTCACTAACAACGCAGTAATTAACACTGATAAGATCAATATAATAATAATAATATATTATATTATAATAATAGTGTGATCAATATAAATAGTGTGAACAGTAGCAAAGCAAATGGCTTAAACAAGGAGAAGTGGAGTGGCAAAATGAAAGGGATTAAGGCAGTCGAAATAATATTTTTACACCTTCCCAGAGAGGGTGCCATTCTTGGTTCAAGTGGGAGGGAGTTCCACAGACTCCTTGACATGTCAGCCTGAATTTTTTTTCTGCAGTTGCTTAGCAGAACAACAATTTTTTTTAAAAAAGCCAAAACCTTAATGACTGTGACTCCTTCACTATTATGGGATGTGCCGCTCCTGAACCCCAAAGGGTCGTATCTGCAGAATAACCTTTATTTGCTTGATTGCTTCTGTACGGTTAATTCTGCCTAATTACTATTTTCTTCCTATTAGATCCCTAATTACATACAGTATTTTCATTATAACCTGAAATGTTTCCCAGAGAACCGTGTCAGTTGCACAGACAATATTACCACAGTGCTCACTTACCTCATTAAACCGGGGAACGGCAACAGTATATCTGATTAAAAAACTCCAGATGAGTGTTTTGGACCCAGATCTGTCTTTCTCTCCAAAATGCAGTCAGGTAATTGAGACTATCTATCTAGCTAGATCAACTTTCTGGGTTTTATTTAGCCAATCCTGAAATACTTAGGAGCTGTACTGATAAAATGTAGATCCTGGAGGGTATATGGATGCTATGGGCGAAACAGGGCTGTTCCAGCAACATTCAAAGGGGCTATAGGGACCCCTAATTAAGCTGTGTAGGGCACAGCTCAAAGCTCTCAGAAGGTGAGCTCCATACAGCCCGGCATTCCTAAAAGTCCAACCATGATTCTTGACAGTATCGCCGTCACCCAAAATGTGCCCCCAAAATGCTCTCAAACAGCACCCAAAGGAGTCCATACAGCGATGTGGACCCCCTTAATGGGAATGCAGAAAGGGAGTTGGGATAAAACAAGGTGATATAGGTTCTCGGATGATCACAGCCAGAGGCAACAGCACTCATAGTTCAAATCTCTGGGTACCGGCCATAAAATGTTCCATCTACAATCACCATAGACATCATCAGGCATCCAAAGGCAAAGCTCCAGGAAACAAGGTGATTTTGGAGAGGGGGAGAATTTCTTCCAGAGGTTTGAGAGCGGTAGTGTACCACGGTTTGCGCATAAGAACATGAGTCCAGCTCATCAGGCCAAAGGCCCATCTAGTCCAGCTTCTCACAGTGCCCCATCAGAAGGAGGTTGGCACAAGGATGAGTGCTGGCTTCCCCACTCCGGAGCAAGCCCCAGAACCAGTGAGATCGTGCTGGTGGGAGGCCACCAGCGTGGGGGTCTGGAGAGGCCGGTGGGAGGGAGGAACTGGAGCATTCCAGGGTGGTGGGAGGTCTGGTGGTAGATGGGGCACAGGAGGGGAGAGGCCAGGATGCAGCACTTAGCCTGGATCCTAACACCCCTCCATGGAAGCCCAGCCTAGCACCAGGCTGTTTGAGTCTGGGTTGCTTCCTTAGATGGCATAGCTCCATTTGGGCCACCTTAGCATTGGATGCTAGGCCTAAACTTGTCATAGCTGAAGAAAGGACCAAAAATACGACTGATCTATTAACCCAAGGGAGAGAGCATGGGGTGGACAAATCAAGGACCCCTCTTGACCGGGGTGCCCAAACCCCAGCCCTGGGGCCACATGCGGCCCTCGAGGTCTCTCAGTGTGGCCCTCAGGGAGCCCCCAGTCTCCAATGAGCCTCTGACCTTCCGGAGACTTGTTGGAGCCCACACTTGCCCAATGCAACAGCTATCAGCATGAGAGCGACTGTTTGACCTCTCACGTGAGCTGTGGGATGAGGGCTCCCTCCACTGCTTGCTGTTTCATGTCTGTGATGCAGCGGTGGCAGTGAAGGAAAGGCCAGCCTTGCTTTGTGCAAGGCCTTGTATAGGTCTTGAGCTATTGCAAGACCTTCATTCATTCGTATAAGTTAATCTTTAATATATTCATTTATGTATATTTGTGTAAATGTATTCAAATTTTAAATGTAAATTAATTCTTTTTTTTCCCCCGGCCCCTGACACAGTGTCAGGGAGATGACGTGGCCCTCCTGCCAAAAACTTTGGACACCCCTGCTCTTTGACCAACATAAGACAGGGTTAAAAGAAGATGAAATGAGTTAAGGGAGGCGGAGTTCAAGTTTGTCCTCCAATTGCGTTTTCTCGCAGGCACCCAGCATGTGTCGAACAGAGGCCGAGAGGATGTGTCAGCGTGACTGACAGGACCCGCTGAGATCGTCAACTGAGGTCACGCAGTCAGGTCTGAAGTTCAAACAAGATGCTCTGTCAACTCAAGGACTTCAGACCCTGTGGCACTCCCCGCCTGGCCACCACGGCAAGGATCCTGCTTGGTGAGTTGTGCAATGAGAAGACATGAGCAAAAATGAGAAGTGTGGCTCAAATTCTCTGTGGAGTGTTTTTTTTTGGGGGGGGAGAGGCCTGGGGGGGGCACATGGCTCTCTCCACCTCCTCCCAAGGGGGTGGGAGGTTGGAGAAGGACTTTTGGGGGAAAGGAGACGGGGCAAAGAAGGTGGCAGAGGACCAGTTCTGTCTGCTATGTGGAGGGGGGATTCTTCTGGCAACTGGACAAGTCAGATGGACCCGGTGGGCAACAATGGCTTGCCTTTCGTGGTTGTTTCATCCTGCTGATTCTGCCCCTGACGAGATGGTGACTCCCCCTCTGCCCAGCCTCTCACCCTGAACTTAGTTTCTGTGACACACACACGCACCCGCGTATGGGTTGGCATTGCCCCCCTCCTCTATCCTGCTTGGCTCTTAGCACTTCTGCCAATCCCCTTGCTTCATTGCCTTCTCTCGGTCTTGCCCCTGCTGCTTCCATCTCTCTGATACCTTTCAGCCTTCTTCCTTTGTCACCTCTCTGCCCTTTGGCACAGTATCTAATTAGTAGTGTGATTAATCTGTGGAACTCCTTGCCACTGGACATATGCCTCCGTTGAGCTCTAGCAGCCTGGAATGGCTCTGAAGGGATGCTTGCATGGTGCAGTGAGGCTCCCTGCAAAACTCAGTGCTTTGCGCCCCCTCTAGCTACGCTACCGGTCCTCCTGCTTTCTCTGGGTAACCAACAAACAGGAAGTGATCTCTCTCTCTCTCTCTCTCTCTCTCTCTCTCTCTCTCTCTCTCTCACACTCTCCCTGCATCGGCTTTTCGGAGGCACATTCCCTCCTGCTGTTTTCCCCTCAGAAAACCTTTGCCATAAGATTACAGATAATCTTGATTCATAATCATGGCATAAAAGTTTTACATTTTCATTATAATCCCATCCCTGAACTCTCAGCCTTTTACGCCAAACAGATGTCGCTTTCATCCTCCCCAAAGATATGCACCGAGCAGAGACGGGTGGAAAATGAGTTCTCTTTTTATAGGTTGTGCTCTGCAAAGAGTTCGGCCGGCATCTGTGCCGAACGGCTTGACGGTCAACACGGGCAGGGAGAAGAGAGTCCAAGCGGACTTTCCACAGTGGTTCGTGGGGAACTTGTATGTGCTCTGTGTTCCGATTTGCCAAGGACGATCCCAATCAATCTGTGAGGATCAGGACTGGTTCGAGACCTCCTGATGCTCAAGGTGGCATGCCAAATGCTGTCCCTCTTCCCCAAACATGTGCCAGCCTCTGCCATTGTGGCATAGCTAAGTGGGGCACCGTTGATGTTCCCGGAGGGGAGGCAAAACACCAAGTTCGTTCAGGCTGGTCACTTGTGTAAAGCTCTTCACCTCCAGAGCCCATCACGACTGCAAAAGCGGCCAGGTGTTCGAAGAAGTGAATTGCCCTCCCCTCCTGGAATGCCAGCAGGGCATCCATTGCCCCTGGTACCCTAGCTTGAATGCAGGGGAAGATGGGCTGCTGAAAAGAGGGAGGTCTCCAAGACACACCCTCAAGGTGTGGTACCTAGGGCTTCAGAAGGTACCCAGTGCCCCCTGGGCTTCATAAGGAAATGCCTTTCAAAGGCCACTAAGATTTATATGGGTGTCTTAAAAAATTGGAGGGGAGTGTTATGGGGCATGGGGCTGTTAAAACGTTTGTGCCCCCTGGATACCAGGTATCTTAGCTACGCCACTGTCTGCCTCCCTCTCCCCAATGCTCCAATTCAGCACTTCCCTCCACTTTTCTTCTTCGTCATCCTCCTCCTTTTCCAATCCAGGAAGTGACAGGAGAAAGAGGAACAGTGGAGGCAACTAGGTGGACAGAGATAAGCAACCCTAACCCCATACCTGAAGCAACCTCTCCATTCGGCCTCATGGATGGGCCAGCCAGCCCTGAGCCCATATAAATACCCCATGCAATTTGCACGGAAGGGCCTTCGACACCATGCAATAACGGAGAGGGCAGAACTGATGAAGAGGAAGTGGTCCATCTAGGTCAGCGTTGTCAGAACCGACGAGGGTTTTAGCCAGAGATCTTTCTCTGGTCAAGCTGGAGGACAGAACTGGTGCCCTTTA
>NW_027101422.1:0-43268 GCF_035046505.1 Tiliqua scincoides | reverse complement strand
TGGCTAGGGGCATTAGTGGTGCTTATTAGCGGTCGTTTTAAGCTCCACAGGGTCTTCTCGTCTTATGTGTTTATCCCAGCTTTTGTACTGGGAGATCAGTTTCACTGATTAGCTATAAGAGACAGGTTTGTCCTCATTTAGCCGTTCATACTAGTCTTTATTTAGAAGACAAGTGATTACGCTACCTTTGCACGGTTAGGATACCGCGGCCGTTTAAAAGTTTCACTGGGCAGGCAGGACCTTTAATACTTGTTTAGCTAAAGGCTATGTTTTTGGTAAACAGTTGGGACAAGGTTTTGCTGAATTCCTTTTACAGCTTTTAATCTATCTTTTTAGCACACCGGTGTCGGGTTGACAGTTTTTTGTAACAGTTTTGGCTGTTTAATTGTTGTTCCTGTTTTGGTCTGTTAATGTCCAGTAGGTTTTCTATTTCTGGGTCAAGGGGGGTGCTTAAGAGAAGGGCTTCTTGTTACTAGTTCTAGCATTAGTTTGTCTATAATAATAGTGTGGCTCGGTAGGTTTTTAGGAGGTGGCAGACACAGGGGGGATTTATTGTCTTTGTGCTGTGACGCTGTGTTTACTGGTGGCTGCTTTAGGGCCTACTGGGCGTAGGTTATGTTGCTTTCTCTCTAAGTCAGGTTGTATCCTATTTCAATGGGGCTGTACCCCCATTGAATACCTTTTAGGTTAAAATGCGTGCTATTGTTTGCTGGAAGTAACCTAAAGTTGAACTAAAATTCATTTATTGAGCAACCAGCTATCACCAAGTTCGTTTGGCTTTTCACCGCTACTACTAGATCTTCCCACTCTTTTGCCACAGAGATGGGTGCACTCTTACAGTTGTCTTGTAGTAGCTCACTTGGTTTCGGGGGTACAGGCTGAAGTTCTCTTTGTCTGTTTTATTCTGGCTGGACCATGATGCAAGAGGTACAAGGTTTATCTTTGCTTTGTTTTGCTTGTGTGTTTCATTATTCTTTCAGGGTTCCCTTGCGGTACTTTTTCTGTTGCGCCGTTTTGGTTAGGTTCTATCACATATACTAGTTTTGTCGAATGATTTATTTTGTTAATGAGAGGATTTGTTTATGTGATTGGGCTAGTTGTTTGGCTCAAAAAGGTTAGGATCTCACTAACATTTTCAATTGTAAGTTGAATGCTTTGTTTTAAGCTACTGGTTGTTGTTCCAAGCACGCCTTCCGGTGCGCTTACCTTGTTACGACTTGCCTCATCTATATTGTTAGGTATTTTTATATGTTAAGTTTATTTTTGGACGATGAGAGTGACGGGCGGTGTGTGCGCGCTCCAGAGCAAATTTAAGATAAAGACTCTTATTTAGCTTACTTCTAAATCCTCCTTTGGGTGTGTGTTTCATTACACCTTTCGTATTTTTCTGTGGCAGAAAATGTAGCCCATCTCTTCCATTCTATCTGCTACACCTTGACCTGACGTGTTAGTTGTAAACTTTTTTGCCTACTTTGTTTCTTTCACAGGGTAAGCTGACGACGGCGGTATATAGGCTGAGTTGCAAAGAATGGTGGGGTAAAGCGTGGGGTATCGATTATAGGGACAGGCTCCTCTAGGATGATGTGGAGCACCGCCAAGTCCTTTGAGTTTCGAGCTTTTCGCTTGTAGTTCTCTTGGCGAATGGTTTTGTGTGTTTAACCATCTATGTTTAGGGCTAGGCATAGTAGGGTATCTAATCCTAGTTTGTTTCCTAGCTTTAGTGAGGTTGAATAGTCTTTTATTTGAAGGCATTTTATTGGTGGAGTTCTTGTGCCAATATATTTTACAGTCTTGGCTTGGTTTTCCTTCAATTTTTTTGACATTATTCTGGTCACGCTTTACGCCGAGGGTCATTGTTTTTGGCCTTTCGTATAACCGCGGTGGCTGGCACGAAATTTACCGGCCAAACTTAATCATAGCTAAGTCAAGCTTTCGCTTATTTCTTAATGTTATTCACTGCTGAGTACCCGTGTGGGTGTGGCGTAGCAAGGTGTTGTGGGCTTCGGTTTGTTAGAGATCCTGATACCTGCTCCACTTGGCTATTCGGGGTTGTGTGGGGCATTCTCACTGGGGTGTGGAGGCTTGGCATGTGTAATTTTGATTAAAAACAATGGCAAGTTTAGGACCAAAACTTTGTGTTTTTGGGGAAATTTGACTCACCCATCTCAGCATCTTCAGTGCTTCGCTTTAAAAATTTTAAGCTACAATAACATAAAATTTTTGTATAAAAGATAAAAAAAATGTATATATAATCATGTTGTAAATATGCATTACGGGCACTGATATTAGTATCCACGACTGCATTTACAATCTGTAGAATGCATGAACTGGTCGTGGACAACCGGTAGTTTTAGTTTGGTCAGATCCTGTTTTAGGGGTTTGGCAGGAGTAAATCTGACTAAGTGAGAAATTACCGGTAAGGGGGGTAGGGGGGGTTTGCCATAAAAATTAAGTTGTATTTATTTACGTGTATCAAGCTGAACGTCCGCACCTACACCTACACCGACACCTGCGTTGTGGGTGCGCCTGCACCTGTGTACATGTCTGCGTCTGTGAACGCGCCCGCGCACATGCCTGCACTCGCAAACGCACGTGCGCTGCAGGCGCGCCCGCGTGCTCACGTCCACGTCTGCGCACGTTTGCGCTTGCAAACATACGTGCGCTGCAGGCGCGCCCGCGTGCCCACGTCCACGTCTGCGCACACATTTGCACTTGTATTTTCACCTGCGTCGCATGTGTTCACAGGTGCTTTTTCGTACGTTTTAACACGTTTTGTTACTAATTTTATGTCATTCAAGCATTAAACGAAATCGCGTGCTCTATACGTGGGAACGTTTATCACGTGCACCGTAGGTCCAGATCGGACGGCAAATTGTAGGCGACCACTTTAGCAAGCGGCTCTGAGATCCACTCCCCCAAAAAAAATAAAAAAGGCCAGATGCATTGGGGGTCGGGATGCTATGATTTCTCGGCAAAGTGTACATTATGCACCAACCAGAAGCATCGTTAAAAGTGAGAAAGTGTTGGGAATCCTTTGACCGCCCCTGAGGTAGGAACCAGAGGCCTTGGAAAAAGTGAGAAATAGCCAACGTACTCCGTGTGTCCCACGGGGCTAGTAACGGGAGTACACGTCATTAAGGGATTGCTGGTTTCTCGGAGATGGCAGAATATAATAGATAAACTGTCGAGCAAGAGAGCAGCAGGGAGAAGGGTGATGGCATCTAATGGGCATGGTTGGGAGAGGGTAGTGTCCTCATGATATGCGTGAGGCGAAGAGGGCAAATGTCCAATTATACATAATATGTGCTAGATCATTCTAATCTAATCTTCTATGATCTGCATGTGTGAAAGAGGAAAATATTCGAGATGTGTTGTAAGTATGAAATCATTAATAATCTGTCTGTTGTGATATGCGTGTGACAAGAGGTAAATGTCCGATTATACATAGTATGTCTTAGAACCTTAATTTGAAGTCTTTTGTGATATGCATGAGGTTGAAAATTAATTGTTCGATTATTCTTAGTTTGTGATTGATCATTGACTGATTAACCGGATATGATATGCATGAGGACAAGAGGTGAATGTCCGATTATACATAGTATGTGTAAGATCACCAGCAAAGCAATAAAAAGCCGCAGGGGCGGCCAGATACGGGTGAATTGAGGTAGAGGACAAAAAAGCCGCCAGGGGCGGCCAGATACGGGTGAATTGAGGTAGAGGACAAAAAAGCCGCCAGGGGCGGCCAGATACGGGTGAATTGAGGTAGAGGACAAAAAAGCCGCCAGGGGCGGCCAGATACGGTGATTGAGGTAGAGGACAAAAAAGCCGCCAGGGGCGGCCAGATACGGGTTGAATTGAGGTAGAGACAAAAAAGCCGCCAGGGGCGGCCAGATACGGTGAATTGAGGTAGAGGACAAAAAAGCCGCCAGGGGCGGCCAGATACGGGTGAATTGAGGTAGAGGACAAAAAAGCCGCCAGGGGCGGCCAGATACGGGTGAATTGAGGTAGAGGGCAAAAAAGCCGCCAGGGGCGGCCAGATACGGGTGAATTGAGGTAGAGGACAAAAAAGCCGCCAGGGGGTAGTTTAAAGTTAGAATGCTAGTTTTGGGGACTAGCGGTGGGGGTTTGAGTCCCCTCTCTCTGATGCCTTAGGGGGTCTTAGTTCCCATCTTTGGCTTACAAGACCAATGCTTTGTCTATTAAGCTACTAAGGCTTAGAGTGGGGCTATCATTTGAGTATTTTATCTTCTAGTTTGGCTGTAATTGGTATGAGGAGGAGGAAAATAGCAAAGTAGAGTATTGAGGCAATTTGTCCGATGATGATGAAGGGGTCCTCTACGGGCTGTCCTCCGATTCACGTGAGATAATGATATTTGATATAAGGAGTCAAAAGACCCCTTGGGATAGGGGCCGGAAGGTGTTTCCTCGTTGCTTTGATGTATGGAGTATGGTACGAAGATTAGGATTAGGATTGAAAATAATAAGGCAAGAACGCCTCCTAATTTATTTGGGATTGAGCGTAGGATAGCGTAGGCAAAGAGGAAGTATCACTCGGGTTTAATGTGTGGTGGCGTGACTAAGGGGTTTGCAGGGGTAAAGTTTTCTGGGTCTCCTAGTAAGTTTGGGGAGAAGAGGGCTAGTAGGAGGAGAACGAAGATTAATAATGTTAGGCCTAAAAGGTCTTTATAGGTGTAATAAGGGTGAAATGGGATTTTGTCTGTGTTGGAGTTTAGGCCTGTGGGGTTATTTGATCCTGTTTCGTGGAGGAAAAGGAGGTGAAGTATAGAGGTTCCCTTGATAATAAATGGCAGAATAAAATGGAATGAAAAGAATCGGGTGAGTGTTGCGTTGTCTACTGAGAACCCTCCCCAGATTCATTCTACCAAGGTTGTTCCGATATAGGGAATTGCTGAAAGAAGGTTAGTAATGACGGTGGCCCCTCAAAAAGATATCTGGCCCCATGGAAGTACGTAGCCCACAAAGGCTGTTGCCATTACAAGGAGAAGAAGAACGACCCCAATGTTTCAGGTTTCTTTGTATATGTAAGAGCCGTAGTATAAGCCCCGTCCGATATGGAGGTAAATGCAAATAAAGAATATGGAGGCCCCATTGGCGTGCAGGTTTCGGATTAGCCACCCGTATTGTACGTCTCGACAAATGTGTGCGATTGATGAAAATGCTGAAGAGATGTCTGCTGTGTAGTGTATAGCAAGGAATAGGCCAGTTAGGACTTGTGCGATTAGACAAAATCCAAGTAGTGAGCCAAAATTTCATCATGCTGAGATATTTGATGGGGTGGGGAGGTCAATGAATGTGTTGTTTACAATCTTTAGGATTGGGTGAGTTTTTCGTAGGTTGTGGGTCATTAGTTTTTGTAGTTGAATACAACAGTGGTTTTTCGTGCCGCAGGTCTTGGTTAAAGTCCAGGCAAAAATTATGGTTTATTTTATTTTTTTATTATCTTTTTGTTTATTGGGGGGGTTGGTGGCTGTTGCCTCAAACCCATCCCCGCTTTATGGTGCGGTTGGGTTGGTGGTTGCTGCTGCCGTTGGGTGTGGTGTGTTGGTTTGATTGGGTAGTTCTTTTGTTTCTTTGGTCTTATTTTTGATTTATTTAGGGGGAATGTTGGTGGTATTTGCTTATTCTGTAGCGTTGGCGGCTGAGCCCTACCCTGAGACATGGGGGAGCTGGTCTGTTGGGTTGTATGTTGGGGGGTATTTTGTTTTGGTGACGGTGTTGTTTGTGGTATTTGGTGGGGGGTGGGTGGTGGAGGGGTTTGGAGTTGTTGGGGTTGATTGTGTAGGGTTACATTTTGTTCGTGCGGACTTTAGTGGGGTGTCTTTGTTATATTCATGGGGGGGTGGCTGTTTATTAATTTCCGGGTGAGGCTTATTGCTGGCTTTATTTGTTGCGTTAGAGCTGTCACGTGGGTTGGCGCGGGGGGCTTTGCGGGTAATTAGATTAAAATAAAAATGAGCACCGAGGTCATAAATAGGACAAATATGATTAAGTAGGCTTTAATAAGACCTTTGTTGGCAGTAGAAATGCTGTTGACCATGGGGGTGTTGGTTATTGTTAGTATTTTTGGACCAATTTTTTCATACCATAGTTGGTCGTTTAGGTGTGAGGCAAGGTTTTGTCCTTGTATGAGTGAAATGTTTGGGTGGGTTCGGTGAATGATTATGTTGAAGAATCCTAGTTGGTTTGAGAAGTTGTTTAACTTATTATGTTTTGGAGTCAAGAGTGTTGTTGTTTGGGTGGCTAGTTCTAAAGCATATAAAAGGCCTAAGATTGTTACGAGTAATGCGGACAGTTTTATGTTTGTTGATATGGTTAATGCTGTTGTTTTGATTGGAAGAACAGAGGAGATAAGGAGTAAGCCAGTTAAAATGCTTCCTGTTGCGAGGCGAACAAGGGGGTTGGTTAGGGTTTTATTGTTTTCGGAAATGATGACAAGAGTGTTCCCTCGGGAGGTGTTTATTTGTACGTAGAAGATTAGTCGTAGGCTGTAGGCGGCCGTTAGGGCCGTTGCTGTGAGAGTTAGTATTAGGGCTCAGGCGTTAAGGTAGGAGGTATTTATTGTTTCGATGATGGTGTCTTTTGAGAAAAAGCCGGATAGAAAGGGGGTTCCTATTAGGGCAAGGCTGCCGATGGTTAGGCAGGAGGTGGTAACGGGTATTGCTTTGTTAATGCCTCCTATCTTTCGGATGTCCTGTTCGTCTGATAAATTATGAATGATCGACCCAGAACAGAGGAATAACATGGCTTTAAAGAATGCGTGGGTTGAAATATGAAAGAAGGCTAGTTGTGGTTGGTTTAATCCTACGGTGACCATTATCAACCCAAGCTGGCTTGAGGTTGAGAAGGCGATGATTTTTTTAATATCGTTTTGTGTGAGGGCACAAATTGCTGTGAATAAGGTTGTTATTGCACCTAGACAAAGGCAGGTGGATAGGGCTGTTGTGTTTGTTTCTAATAGGGGGTGGAGGCGAATTAGTAGGAATACACCTGCCACAACCATTGTGCTGGAGTGGAGTAAGGCAGAGACGGGAGTAGGACCTTCTATGGCTGCTGGTAATCATGGGTGAAGGCCAAATTGGGCAGACTTTCCTGCGGCAGCTAAGATTAAACCCAAGAGGGGGACAAGGGTGACTGAGTTTGGGTTAGTAAATAGTTGATGAAATTCTCAGGTGGTTGTGTTTATAGCAAGTCAGGCTATTGTTAGGATAAGGCCAATATCCCCAACTCGGTTATAAATGACTGCCTGTAGGGCGGATGAGTTTGCGTCGGAACGTGAGAATCATCACCCGATTAATAGAAAGGATATAATTCCAACCCCCTCCCACCCAATAAAAAGCTGGAAGATATTATTTGCGGTAACAAGAATTAATATAGCTAGTAAGAATAGGAGAAGATACTTAAAAAATCGGTTGATAAAGGGGTCTGAGGTCATATATCATGCGGCAAACTCCAAGATGGATCATGTGACAAAGAGTGCGATGGGTAAAAATGTAATTGCGTAGGTGTCTAGCATGAAGCTAATGTTGATGCTAAAATTAGAGATGTTGATTCAGTGGATGTTTGTAGTTGTGAATTCTAGTCCATAGTTAATGAAGATAAACAGGGGGATTATGCTGGTAAAAAATGCTGTTTGCACAGCTACCTTTACATGGGAGAGGTGTCATTGGTTTTGTAGAGGGTATAGGGTTATTGTGATGGGAATTATTAGGAATAGAAAGGTAGCGGCTATGGTGGTGTGGGGGATGTTGTGCATGTACTTTTACTTGGAATTGCACCAAGAATTTTGGCTCCTAAGACCAATGGATTAAACTCTGATCCTTTAAAAGTGAGGAGTCTGGGGGGTTAATCCCAGGACGCAGAGTTAGCAGTTCTTTGTATACAATACCCCTCGGTCATTAAGAAGGTTTGAACTTCTATTTTTAGATCCACATTCTAATGTTTTTGTTAAACTATGACAACAAGGAAGGGGGCCTATGATTAGTTCGGGTTTTATTATAAGTATAAGTATCGGGAGGATGTGTAGGACCAGTAGCAGGTGTTCTCGGGTGTATGTCGGGTTTGTTTGGATAGCGTGTTGTGGGAGCTTTCCTCGTTGGGTTGTTAAAAATATATGAAGTGAGTAGGTGGCTGTTAAGAGAGTGCCTACTCCTGTTATGAGGATTGTTAGGGGGGACCAGTTGAATAATGATGTTATGATTAGAAGTTCGCCTGTGAGATTAATTGTGGGGGGGAGGGCCATATTTATTAAGTTAGCTATAAGCCACCAGGATATTGTTAGAGGAAGAATAAGTTGCAGGCCGCGGGCTAGAAGGAGTGTTCGGCTATGGGTGCGTTCATAGTTTGTGTTTGCTAGACAAAATAGTATTGATGAGGTAAGGCCGTGGGCAATTATCAGTAAAATTGCTCCTGTTAGGCTTCATGGGGTTTGAATCAAAGCGGCTGCAATTACGAGGCCTATGTGGCTTACTGATGAGTAAGCGATTAAAGATTTTAAGTCAGTTTGTCGTAGGCAGATTGAGCTGGTTATGATGATGCCTCAAATGGCTAGAATAATAAAGGGGTAGTATAGTTTTGTTGAGAGTGGGTTTAGTAGGGGGGTGATTCGAATGATACCGTAGCCTCCGAGTTTCAGTAAAATTGCAGCCAGAACCATTGAGCCAGCGATAGGGGCTTCCACATGGGCTTTTGGGAGTCAGAGGTGGAGGCCATATAAAGGCATTTTCACTAGGAAGGCGATTAAGCAGGCAAGTCATAGTATGTTATTTGTTCATGAGTGGGGGGTTTCTGGTTGAATTAGGTTTATTATTACTATTGAAATGTTGGAGTATTTAGTGTTTAAAAATAGAATAGCAACTAATAGGGGGAGAGATCCAGCAAGTGTGTAAAATAGAAAGTATGTCCCTGCGGAAAGTCGCTCGGCTTGGTTTCCCCATCGTGTAATAACAATGAGGGTGGGAATTAATGTTGTTTCGAATATAATGTAAAATAGGGTGAATTCGGTTGCGGAGAATGTTAATAATAGGGCAACTTGTAGGGTTGTAATGACTACTAAAAAGTTTCGTTTTCGAGCAAGAGGTTCGTGTTGGAGGTGGTTTTGGCTAGCTAGGGCTATTAGTGGGAGAAGTCAGCAGGAAAGGATTATTAATGGGGCGGAAATTGAGTCAATGTTTAGGTAGGAAGAGGAGAATATTATGCTAGGGTTTAGAGGATACTTAAATCAGACTAGACTTATTAGTGCAAGTAGTATTGAGTAGGAGGTGTATATTGTGAAAAGGATGTTTTGTTTTGATAGAAGGGCTGTTGGAATTAATATAAGGGTAGGTAAAAGAATTTTTAGCATTGTAAGAGGTTTAGGTTTTTAAGATGGTCCGAGCCATGTGTTCGAGAGGTTGCCACTAATAAGGCGAGGCCAGTTCCTGCTTCACAGGCAGAAAAAGCAAGGAGGAGAATGGGAGAAATGTTTGTGGAGGGGAGTTGTAGTGTAGATGAGAATGCTGTAAGTGCTATAAAGAGGGCTAATATTATGGCTTCGATACAGAGTAGTGCGGAAACTAAGTGTGTTCGGTGTAGGGCCAACCCTAAAATTCCGAGTACGAAGGCAGAGGAAAAGGTAAAATATGTTGTCATATGGCAGTCCAGGGTTAAAACCTGGGGCTACTAAGTCGAAATTAGTTGTTTTATTTATACTAACTGCCTACTCTGCCCACTCTAGCCCCCCTGCTAATCATTCGTAAATTAAGCCTAGTGTTAGAAGAATAATGATTGCGGATATTCAGATTAAAGTGGTTGTTGGTTGTATAAGGTTTATGGCTCATGGGATCGGAAGGAGTAGCGCAATTTCTAGGTCGAATAGAAGAAATAGGATTGCAACTAGGAAGAATCGAAGCGAGAATGGTAGACGGGCGGTTCCTAATGGGTCGAAGCCGCATTCATATGGGGAGAGTTTTTCTGTGTCTGGTGATATTTGTGGTAATCAAAAGCTAATAGTAATTAAGATAACTATAAGGGTTGTTGTAATTAAGAATATGGTTGTTATATTCATTACTCTTTCTTAAGGTTTTATTAAGGCTTAGTGATTGGAAATCACTTGTACTGGTTGATACTAAAAGAGCAAGAGCCTCATCAGTAAATTGAGATGTAAAGGAACAGTCATACAACGTCTACGAAATGTCAGTATCATGCGGCGGCTTCAAATCCGAAGTGGTGGTTTGTTGTGAAGTGATATATGATCTGTCGTAGTAAGCAAACAATTAAAAAAGTTGATCCAATAATTACGTGGAGGCCATGGAAGCCTGTTGCCACAAAGAATGTTGACCCGTAAACGCTATCTGAAATAGCGAAAGGGGCTTCATAGTATTCTATGGCTTGGAGGGCGGTGAAGTAAAGGCCCAAGGCAATGGTTAGTGTAAGGGCTTGAATTGCTTCTTTTCGATTATTTTCTATAATAGAATGGTGGGCTCATGTTACGGTAACACCAGAGGCTAGGAGTACAGCTGTGTTTAGAAGGGGTACTTCAAATGGGTTTAATGGGTGAATTCCGCTAGGGGGTCAACAGCCCCCAAGCTCCGGGGTTGGGGCCAGGCTTGAGTGGTAGAAAGCTCAGAAAAAGCCGATAAAAAAGAAGACCTCTGATGTAATAAAAAGGATTATCCCGTATCGGAGGCCTTTTTGTACAGGGACCGTGTGGTGGCCTTGAAAGGTTCCCTCACGGGTGATATCTCGCCACCATTGTAGTATTGTTAGAAGGAGGATAATTAGGCCGATATTCATTAATAGTATATTGTTGAAGTGAAATCAGACGGCGAGTCCGGATGTTATAAGTAAGGCAGCGATTGCGCCTGTTAGGGGCCAGGGGCTTTGGTCTACTATATGATAGGCATGTGCTTGGTGGATCATTAAGTATTTTCTTGTAGGTATAGGCTTAATAGTAAAGTGAAGACGTAGGCTTGAATAATTGCTACTGCGACCTCTAGAATAGTTAAAAGTAAGAGGACAATAAAGGTTAGTGTTGCGGTTGCAGTTATTATGGGTAGTATTACAAATACGGCGGTAGAAATAAGTTGGATTAGCAGGTGACCTGCTGTTAAGTTGGCTGTTAGTCGAACGCCTAGTGCAAGAGGGCGAATGAGTAGGCTAATTGTTTCGATAATAATGAGAACAGGTACGAGAGGGGTTGGGGTGCCTTCTGGTAGAAGGTGGCCTAATGAAAGGGTTGGTTGATTGCGTAAGCCAATTAATACAGTTGCTAGTCATAAGGGTACTGCTAAACCCATATTTATTGATAGCTGGGTAGTTGGGGTGAATGTATAAGGGAAAAGTCCTAGCAAATTGAATAGGAGAAGGAATAATATAAGTGAGGTTAAGAGTGCGGCTCATTTGTGGCCTGGTTTGTTTAGGGGTAATATAAGTTGTTTTACAAATATAAAGATTGCTCATGTTTGTACCGTTTCTAGCCGATTTAAGATAAGTCGGCTTGTTTTTGTAAAAATTAGGGTTGGTGGCAGGATTATTGCTAGGGTGATAAGGGGGATTCCAAGGAGTTGTGGGCTTAAAAATTGGTCGAAGAAGCTTAAATTCATGGTCAGTTTCAAGGTGAGGCTTTAGGTGTGGGGGTGTTTTGGATTGGGAGATTTTGAGAGGTTATTATTAAAGTTTTGGTTTGGAGAATTGTTAATAAGATTGTTCATGAAAGTAGGAGGATTATTAATCAGGGGGCAGGGTTTAATTGAGGCATATCACTAAGGGGGCAGGTGTTGTCTCCTTCTTTAGCTTAAAAGGCTAACGCTGATAAAAGCTTCTTAGTGATGCAGTGAGTATTGTTGTGGTTCAGTCTTCAAAGTGTTTTAGTGGAATTGCTTCTACTACAATGGGCATGAAGCTGTGGTTAGATCCGCAGATTTCTGAGCATTGTCCATAGAACAAGCCTGGGTGAGAAGTGATAAAGGTTGTTTGATTTAGTCGTCCGGGAATGGCATCTGTTTTAATGCCGAGGGCGGGTACGGCCCATGAGTGCAGGACATCTTCTGCGGAGATTAGTATGCGAATTGGGGATTCTATTGGAACTACTATTCGGTGATCTACTTCTAATAGACGGAGGTGTCCTTGAGGGAGGTCTTGTGAGGGAATTATGTAAGAGTCAAATGCGAGATCTTGATAGTCTGTGTACTCATAGCTCCAATATCATTGGTGGCCGAGAGCTTTAACAGTTAGGTGTGGGTTGTTGATTTCATCTATGAGGTAGAGAATGCGAAGGGAAGGGAGGGCAATTAAGATTAAAATGATTGCAGGAAGAATTGTTCAGATTATTTCTACTTCTTGGGCGTCTATGGTATTTGTGTGTGTTAGCTTTGTTGTTATTATTAAAGAAATAATGTATAATACTAAAGCACTAATTAAGAAGACAATTATAATGGCGTGGTCATGAAAATGTAAGAGCTCTTCTATAATGGGAGATGCTGCGTCTTGAAATCCGAGTTGAGCGGGGTGTGCCATCATGAGGCCCATAGGGGCTAACCTATAACTTAGCTCTGACAGGGCTACATAATAAATTTACTAGGGTCTCATGAGAAAGAAGCATCTTGGCTATGTGATTGGCTTGAAACCAGTAGAAGGCGGTTCGATTCCTCCCTTTCTTGAGTTTGTTTGTACATATGTTGGTTCTTCGTAAGTGTGATAAGGGGGTGGGCAGCCGTGAAGTCATTCTAGGTTTGTGTTTGTTAGTTCTAGGGCGAAAACTTCTCGTTTAGCTGCGAATGCTTCTCAAATGATAAACATTATTATGATTACGGCTACTAGAGAAATTAGTGAGCCAATTGATGATAAAGTATTTCAGATGGTATATGCGTCAGGATAGTCGGAGTAACGGCGGGGCATTCCTGATAGCCCAAGGAAGTGTTGAGGGAAGAAGGTCAGATTAACCCCGGCAAATATGACACCAAATTGGACTTTTGTTCAAGTTTGATGAAGTGTATAGCCTGAAAATAGGGGAAATCAATGTACAAAGCCTCCTATGATTGCAAATACGGCACCTATGGATAATACATAGTGGAAATGAGCTACGACGTAATATGTGTCATGAAGAACAATGTCTAAGGATGAGTTGGCAAGTACAATGCCTGTTAGGCCTCCCACAGTAAATAGGAAAATGAAGCCCAGGGCCCAGAGTATGGCAGCATCTCATTTGATTATGCCCCCATGTAAAGTTGCGAGCCAGCTAAATACCTTTACACCTGTTGGAATTGCGATGATTATTGTGGCGGAAGTGAAATATGCTCGGGTATCGACATCCATTCCAACGGTAAATATGTGGTGGGCTCATACGATAAAGCCTAAGAAGCCGATAGATATTATGGCTCATACTATACCCATGTAGCCGAAAGGTTCTTTTTTTCCAGCATAATAGGTTACAATGTGTGAGATTATTCCAAAGCCAGGAAGAATCAAAATGTAGACTTCTGGGTGACCAAAGAACCAAAACAGATGTTGGTATAAAATTGGGTCCCCCCCACCTGCAGGATCGAAGAAAGATGTGTTTAAATTTCGGTCTGTTAGTAGTATTGTGATACCGGCGGCAAGGACGGGTAGTGATAGTAAAAGTAGAACTGCCGTGATTATTACTGATCATACGAATAGAGGGGTTTGGTATTGGGTTATGGAGGGTGGTTTTATGTTGATGCAGGTAGTAATAAAGTTAATGGCCCCAAGAATTGAGGAGACTCCCGCGAGGTGGAGGGAGAAGATGGTTAGATCTACAGAGGCCCCGGCATGGGCTAAGTTCCCGGCTAAGGGAGGGTAGACGGTTCACCCGGTGCCGGCCCCGGCTTCCACCCCCGAGGATGCAAGTAGCAGTAATAGAGAAGGAGGGAGAAGTCAAAAACTCATGTTGTTTATTCGTGGGAAGGCCATATCTGGCGCCCCAATTATTAGGGGGACTAGTCAATTTCCGAACCCGCCGATTATTACAGGCATTACTATAAAGAAAATTATGACAAAAGCATGGGCTGTTACAATGACGTTATAGATCTGATCATCGCCTAGCAGGGCGCCAGGTTGACTTAGTTCAGCCCGAATTAACAGGCTAAGTGCTGTACCAACTATTCCTGCTCAAGCTCCGAAGATTAAGTATAAGGTGCCGATATCTTTGTGGTTGGTTGAGAAGAATCAACGATTAATGGTCACAGGTAAGATGGCCGATAGTAGGTGGCAGGTTGTAGCCCTGTATAGGTGGGTGCCAGTCCCACTCTTATCACAATAGCTTCGTGGTGATTCACGCTAGAGTGCAAATCTAGAGAAGCACACCAAAGGTGTGCCGGAGCTTCTTTTTTTAGAAGAAGCTCAGATTGAAGCCCGCTGGATGGGGCGTTTAGCTGTTAACTAGAAATTTACGGGATCGAGGCCCGTCTGTCTGGGAGGTTTTAGCTTAATTAAAGTGCCTGAGTTGCAATCAGGAGATGTAAGTTAAAGTTTTACATGCCTTCAGGGGCTAGGAGGGTTGAACTCTTATTTAGGGCTTTGAAGGCCCTTGGTTTTGTTAACCTAAGCCTCTTAAAGTATCATTGGGGTTAGGGGTAAGAGGAGTAAGGATGGTAGTAAGAGGGTTGAGATTGTGGTTGTACTTAGTTTAGGTTGGAATCGTCATTTGTGTGTTGTTTGTGTGGTGGTTGGGAACACTGTGAGGGTTGTGATGTAAGATAGTCGTAAGTAAAAGAATAGGCTTAATAGAGCGGAGAGAGGGCAAGTAGGGCTGCGGTCATTGATAGGTTGTGGGTTGTTAATTCTTGTAAAATTAACCATTTTGGGATAAAGCCTGTTAGCGGGGGGAGCCCTCCTAGAGATATTAGTAGTAAAAATATAAGTGCTATGGTTGAGGGGGAAATTGTTCAAGAGGTGGTTAAATCTTTAATGTTTTTTGCTGTGATGAAGATAAGGATTATAAAGGCAGTAGTTGTTATTATGAGGTATAAAAATAGGTTGAGGAGTATTAAGTTTGAGCTTAGTGTGAGAATTGTAGCTATTCAACCTAGGTGGGCAATTGATGAGAATGCTATGATTTTTCGTGTCTGTGTTTGGTTTATGCCTCCCCACCCTCCGGTCAAGGTTGACAGTAGCCCTATAATTAGAAGTGTATTTGGGTGGATAGCGGGGGCGGCTATATAAAGTAGGGCGAGGGGGGCGAGTTTTTGTCAAGTTGTAATGATTAGTGCTGTTTTTAGTGTTGTGCCTTGTAGGACTTCTGGTAGTCAGAAATGCAGGGGGGCTAGGCCTAGTTTTATGGCTAGAGCTATTGTTATTATGATGCAGGCAGGTTGGTTTGTGAGTTGTGAAATGTCTCAGGTGCTGGTGGATCAGGCATTGATTGTGCTGGCGAATAGGAGTGTGGCTGAGGCAGCAGCTTGGGTAAGGAAATATTTTGTAGCGGCTTCAGTTGCACGGGGATGGTGTTGTTTGGCGATAAGGGGAATAATGGCTAGGGTATTTAGTTCTAATCCGATTCAGGCAAGGAGTCAGTGTGTGCTTGATAGGGTAATGATGGAGCCGGTTGCTACGCTTGAGAGAATCAGTGAAGATATGATTGGGTTCATTAGTATAGGAAGGATTTTAACCAACATTTTCGGGGTATGGGCCCGAAAGCTTAATTAGCTGACTTTACTAGAAAATAGTATAATGAAGTACATAAGATTTTGAGTCTTTTGGTGCAGGTTCGTGTCCTGTTTTTCTAGTGCTTCGAGAAGAAGGAAATAAGGGGATTTTAACCCCTGTGTTTTACTCTATCAAAGTAATCCTTGGGGATTCGGGCATATTTCCTGGTTTATTGTGGGGGGAGTCCTGATAATATTGTTGGGAAAGAGGCATGCCACATTAATAGAGCGAGGGTTAGGGGTAAGAAATTTTTTCATAAGAGGTGTATAAGTTGGTCGTAACGAAAACGAGGGTATGAGGCGCGAGTTCATAAGAATATGATTGTCAGGATAGTTGTTTTTAATATTAGGTTTATTGTGAACACGTCTGGGGGTAGGGAGGTTCCTGGGTTTAGGAAAAGGATGCAGGTTAGGGTATTTATTAGTATGATGTTTGCATATTCAGCTAGGAAAAATAGGGCGAATGGGCCAGCGGCATACTCTACATTAAAGCCAGAGACAAGCTCTGATTCTCCTTCTGTTAAATCAAAGGGGGCCCGGTTTGTTTCTGCTAGTGTTGAGATAAACCATATTATGGCAAGAGGTCATGATGAAATTAGTAGTCATTGGTGTTCTTGTGTAATTGAGAGTATTTGTAGAGTGAAGCCCCCTGTAAGGATAATAATGGTTAGTAAAATAATTCCCAGGGTGACCTCGTATGAGATTGTTTGTGCTACCGCACGTAGGGCGCCAATTAATGGGTATTTTGAGTTGGATGCCCACCCTGATCATAGAATAGAATATACTGCTATGCTTGAGAGGGCTAGTATGAAGAGAAGGCCTAGGTTTATGTCTGCTAAGGTGGCCGGTATTGGGAGGGGGGTTCAAATTATAAGGGCTAGAAATAGGGCTAAGGTCGGGGTTATGATGAAGAGGGCAGGAGAGGAAGAGGAGGGGCGTAAGGGTTCTTTAATAAACAGTTTAATGCCGTCTGCAAATGGTTGTAATAGCCCATAAGGGCCAATGATGTTAGGGCCTTTTCGTAGTTGTATATAACCGAGCACTTTTCGTTCCAGTAGTGTAAGGAAGGCAACAGCTAGTAAGATGGGAATAATATATAATAGGGGATTAATGATATATAAGAGTAATGCATTCATGTATTAGGGAGATGATTTGAACATCTAGTAGAAAGATCTTAGGTCTTTTGCATTCACCTGGCTCTGCCACCCTAATAATTACCCCTTGTCTGGGGGTGTTCTAGGTGCTTTGTTTAGCTTGAGTTTTGTTCAGCTAGTTTTAAGGACGTGTTTATAATATTGGTCCTCTCTTCTTTGTCCTTTCGTACTGAAGAAGTAAGCGTCATAGATAGAAACCGACCTGGATTGCTCCGGTCTGAACTCAGATCACGTAGGACTGTTAATCGTTGAACAAACGAACCTTTAATAGCGGCTACACCATTTGGGTGTCCTGATCCAACATCGAGGTCGTAAACCTTCTTGTCGATAGGGACTCTTGAAGAAGATAGCGCTGTTATCCCTGGGGTAACTTGGTTCGTTGGTCAGTATGACTGGGTCGGCTTTGTACTTTGGCTTGTTAGCCTTGGTGAGAAGTGGTGGTTCTGTGCTCGGAAGTTTTGTTTTGTTCCGAAGTCGCCCCAACTTAAAACTATGGGCTAGGGGCATTAGTGGTGCTTATTAGCGGTCGTTTTAAGCTCCACAGGGTCTTCTCGTCTTATGTGTTTATCCCAGCTTTTGTACTGGGAGATCAGTTTCACTGATTAGCTATAAGAGACAGGTTTGTCCTCATTTAGCCGTTCATACTAGTCTTTATTTAGAAGACAAGTGATTACGCTACCTTTGCACGGTTAGGATACCGCGGCCGTTTAAAAGTTTCACTGGGCAGGCAGGACCTTTAATACTTGTTTAGCTAAAGGCTATGTTTTTGGTAAACAGTTGGGACAAGGTTTTGCTGAATTCCTTTTACAGCTTTTAATCTATCTTTTTAGCACACCGGTGTCGGGTTGACAGTTTTTGTAACAGTTTTGGCTGTTTAATTGTTGTTCCTGTTTTGGTCTGTTAATGTCCAGTAGGTTTTCTATTTCTGGGTCAAGGGGGTGCTTAAGAGAAGGGCTTCTTGTTACTAGTTCTAGCATTAGTTTGTCTATAATAATAGTGTGGCTCGGTAGGTTTTTAGGAGGTGGCAGACACAGGGGGGATTTATTGTCTTTGTGCTGTGACGCTGTGTTTACTGGTGGCTGCTTTAGGGCCTACTGGGCGTAGGTTATGTTGCTTTCTCTCTAAGTCAGGTTGTATCCTATTTCAATGGGGCTGTACCCCCATTGAATACCTTTTAGGTTAAAATGCGTGCTATTGTTTGCTGGAAGTAACCTAAAGTTGAACTAAAATTCATTTATTGAGCAACCAGCTATCACCAAGTTCGTTTGGCTTTTCACCGCTACTACTAGATCTTCCCACTCTTTTGCCACAGAGATGGGTGCACTCTTACAGTTGTCTTGTAGTAGCTCACTTGGTTTCGGGGGTACAGGCTGAAGTTCTCTTTGTCTGTTTTATTCTGGCTGGACCATGATGCAAGAGGTACAAGGGTTTATCTTTGCTTTGTTTTGCTTGTGTGTTTCATTATTCTTTCAGGGTTCCCTTGCGGTACTTTTTCTGTTGCGCCGTTTTGGTTAGGTTCTATCACATATACTAGTTTTGTCGAATGATTTATTTTGTTAATGAGAGGATTTGTTTATGTGATTGGGCTAGTTGTTTGGCTCAAAAAGGTTAGGATCTCACTAACATTTTTCAATTGTAAGTTGAATGCTTTGTTTTAAGCTACTGGTTGTTGTTCCAAGCACGCCTTCCGGTGCGCTTACCTTGTTACGACTTGCCTCATCTATATTGTTAGTATTTTTATATGTTAAGTTTATTTTTGGACGATGAGAGTGACGGGCGGTGTGTGCGCGCTCCAGAGCAAATTTAAGATAAAGACTCTTATTTAGCTTACTTCTAAATCCTCCTTTGGGTGTGTGTTTCATTACACCTTTCGTATTTTTCTGTGGCAGAAAATGTAGCCCATCTCTTCCATTCTATCTGCTACACCTTGACCTGACGTGTTAGTTGTAAACTTTTTTGCCTACTTTGTTTCTTTCACAGGGTAAGCTGACGACGGCGGTATATAGGCTGAGTTGCAAAGAATGGTGGGGTAAAGCGTGGGGTATCGATTATAGGACAGGCTCCTCTAGGATGATGTGGAGCACCGCCAAGTCCTTTGAGTTTCGAGCTTTTCGCTTGTAGTTCTCTGGCGAATGGTTTTGTGTGTTTAACCATCTATGTTTAGGGCTAGGCATAGTAGGGTATCTAATCCTAGTTTGTTTCCTAGCTTTAGTGAGGTTGAATAGTCTTTTATTTGAAGGCATTTTATTGGTGGAGTTCTTGTGCCAATATATTTTACAGTCTTGGCTTGGTTTTCCTTCAATTTTTTTGACATTATTCTGGTCACGCTTTACGCCGAGGGTCATTGTTTTTGGCCTTTCGTATAACCGCGGTGGCTGGCACGAAATTTACCGGCCAAACTTAATCATAGCTAAGTCAAGCTTTCGCTTATTTCTTAATGTTATTCACTGCTGAGTACCCGTGTGGGTGTGGCGTAGCAAGGTGTTGTGGGCTTCGGTTTGTTAGAGATCCTGATACCTGCTCCACTTGGCTATTCGGGGTTGTGTGGGCATTCTCACTGGGGTGTGGAGGCTTGCATGTGTAATTTTGATTAAAAACAATGGCAAGTTTAGGACCAAAACTTTGTGTTTTTGGGGAAATTTGACTCACCCATCTCAGCATCTTCAGTGCTTCGCTTTAAAAATTTTAAGCTACAATAACATAAAATTTTTGTATAAAAGATAAAAAAAATGTATATATAATCATGTTGTAAATATGCATTACGGCACTGATATTAGTATCCACGACTGCATTTACAATCTGTAGAATGCATGAACTGGTCGTGGACAACCGGTAGTTTTAGTTTGGTCAGATCCTGTTTTAGGGGTTTGGCAGGAGTAAATCTGACTAAGTGAGAAATTACCGGTAAGGGGGGTAGGGGGGTTTGCCATAAAAATTAAGTTGTATTTATTTACGTGTATCAAGCTGAACGTCCGCACCTACACCTACACCGACACCTGCGTTGTGGGTGCGCCTGCACCTGTGTACATGTCTGCGTCTGTGAACGCGCCCGCGCACATGCCTGCACTCGCAAACGCACGTGCGCTGCAGGCGCGCCCGCGTGCTCACGTCCACGTCTGCGCACGTTTGCGCTTGCAAACATACGTGCGCTGCAGGCGCGCCCGCGTGCCCACGTCCACGTCTGCGCACACATTTGCACTTGTATTTTCACCTGCGTCGCATGTGTTCACAGGTGCTTTTTCGTACGTTTTAACACGTTTGTTACTAATTTTATGTCATTCAAGCATTAAACGAAATCGCGTGCTCTATACGTGGGAACGTTTATCACGTGCACCGTAGGTCCAGATCGGACGGCAAATTGTAGGCGACCACTTTAGCAAGCGGCTCTGAGATCCACTCCCCCAAAAAAAATAAAAAAGGCCAGATGCATTGGGGGTCGGGATGCTATGATTTCTCGGCAAAGTGTACATTATGCACCAACCAGAAGCATCGTTAAAAGTGAGAAAGTGTTGGGAATCCTTTGACCGCCCCTGAGGTAGGAACCAGAGGCCTTGGAAAAAGTGAGAAATAGCCAACGTACTCCGTGTGTCCCACGGGGCTAGTAACGGGAGTACACGTCATTAAGGGATTGCTGGTTTCTCGGAGATGGCAGAATATAATAGATAACTGTCGAGCAAGAGAGCAGCAGGGGAGAAGGGTGATGGCATCTAATGGGCATGGTTGGGAGAGGGTAGTGTCCTCATGATATGCGTGAGGCGAAGAGGGCAAATGTCCAATTATACATAATATGTGCTAGATCATTCTAATCTAATCTTCTATGATCTGCATGTGTGAAAGAGGAAAATATTCGAGATGTGTTGTAAGTATGAAATCATTAATAATCTGTCTGTTGTGATATGCGTGTGGACAAGAGGTAAATGTCCGATTATACATAGTATGTCTTAGAACCTTAATTTGAAGTCTTTTGTGATATGCATGAGGTTGAAAATTAATTGTTCGATTATTCTTAGTTTGTGATTGATCATTGACTGATTAACCGGATATGATATGCATGAGGACAAGAGGTGAATGTCCGATTATACATAGTATGTGTAAGATCACCAGCAAAGCAATAAAAAGCCGCCAGGGGCGGCCAGATACGGGTGAATTGAGGTAGAGGACAAAAAAGCCGCCAGGGGCGGCCAGATACGGGTGAATTGAGGTAGAGGACAAAAAAGCCGCCAGGGGCGGCCAGATACGGGTGAATTGAGGTAGAGGACAAAAAAGCCGCCAGGGGCGGCCAGATACGGGTGAATTGAGGTAGAGGACAAAAAAGCCGCCAGGGGCGGCCAGATACGGGTGAATTGAGGTAGAGGACAAAAAAGCCGCCAGGGGCGGCCAGATACGGGTGAATTGAGGTAGAGGGCAAAAAAGCCGCCAGGGGCGGCCAGATACGGGTGAATTGAGGTAGAGGACAAAAAAGCCGCCAGGGGGTAGTTTAAAGTTAGAATGCTAGTTTTGGGGACTAGCGGTGGGGGTTTGAGTCCCCTCTCTCTGATGCCTTAGGGGGTCTTAGTTCCCATCTTTGGCTTACAAGACCAATGCTTTGTCTATTAAGCTACTAAGGCTTAGAGTGGGGCTATCATTTGAGTATTTTATCTTCTAGTTTGGCTGTAATTGGTATGAGGAGGAGGAAAATAGCAAAGTAGAGTATTGAGGCAATTTGTCCGATGATGATGAAGGGGTCCTCTACGGGCTGTCCTCCGATTCACGTGAGGATAATGATATTTGATATAAGGAGTCAAAAGACCCCTTGGGATAGGGGCCGGAAGGTGTTTCCTCGTTGCTTTGATGTATGGAGTATGGGTACGAAGATTAGGATTAGGATTGAAAATAATAAGGCAAGAACGCCTCCTAATTTATTTGGGATTGAGCGTAGGATAGCGTAGGCAAAGAGGAAGTATCACTCGGGTTTAATGTGTGGTGGCGTGACTAAGGGGTTTGCAGGGGTAAAGTTTTCTGGGTCTCCTAGTAAGTTTGGGGAGAAGAGGGCTAGTAGGAGGAGAACGAAGATTAATAATGTTAGGCCTAAAAGGTCTTTATAGGTGTAATAAGGGTGAAATGGGATTTTGTCTGTGTTGGAGTTTAGGCCTGTGGGGTTATTTGATCCTGTTTCGTGGAGGAAAAGGAGGTGAAGTATAGAGGTTCCCATGATAATAAATGGCAGAATAAAATGGAATGAAAAGAATCGGGTGAGTGTTGCGTTGTCTACTGAGAACCCTCCCCAGATTCATTCTACCAAGGTTGTTCCGATATAGGGAATTGCTGAAAGAAGGTTAGTAATGACGGTGGCCCCTCAAAAAGATATCTGGCCCCATGGAAGTACGTAGCCCACAAAGGCTGTTGCCATTACAAGGAGAAGAAGAACGACCCCAATGTTTCAGGTTTCTTTGTATATGTAAGAGCCGTAGTATAAGCCCCGTCCGATATGGAGGTAAATGCAAATAAAGAATATGGAGGCCCCATTGGCGTGCAGGTTTCGGATTAGCCACCCGTATTGTACGTCTCGACAAATGTGTGCGATTGATGAAAATGCTGAAGAGATGTCTGCTGTGTAGTGTATAGCAAGGAATAGGCCAGTTAGGACTTGTGCGATTAGACAAAATCCAAGTAGTGAGCCAAAATTTCATCATGCTGAGATATTTGATGGGGTGGGGAGGTCAATGAATGTGTTGTTTACAATCTTTAGGATTGGGTGAGTTTTTCGTAGGTTGTGGGTCATTAGTTTTTGTAGTTGAATACAACAGTGGTTTTTCGTGCCGCAGGTCTTGGTTAAAGTCCAGGCAAAAATTATGGTTTATTTTATTTTTTTATTATCTTTTTGTTTATTGGGGGGGTTGGTGGCTGTTGCCTCAAACCCATCCCCGCTTTATGGTGCGGTTGGGTTGGTGGTTGCTGCTGCCGTTGGGTGTGGTGTGTTGGTTTGATTGGGTAGTTCTTTTGTTTCTTTGGTCTTATTTTTGATTTATTTAGGGGGAATGTTGGTGGTATTTGCTTATTCTGTAGCGTTGGCGGCTGAGCCCTACCCTGAGACATGGGGGAGCTGGTCTGTTGGGTTGTATGTTGGGGGGTATTTTGTTTTGGTGACGGTGTTGTTTGTGGTATTTGGTGGGGGGTGGGTGGTGGAGGGGTTTGGAGTTGTTGGGGTTGATTGTGTAGGGTTACATTTTGTTCGTGCGGACTTTAGTGGGGTGTCTTTGTTATATTCATGGGGGGGTGGCTGTTTATTAATTTCCGGGTGAGGCTTATTGCTGGCTTTATTTGTTGCGTTAGAGCTGTCACGTGGGTTGGCGCGGGGGGCTTTGCGGGTAATTAGATTAAAATAAAAATGAGCACCGAGGTCATAAATAGGACAAATATGATTAAGTAGGCTTTAATAAGACCTTTGTTGGCAGTAGAAATGCTGTTGACCATGGGGGTGTTGGTTATTGTTAGTATTTTTGGACCAATTTTTTCATACCATAGTTGGTCGTTTAGGTGTGAGGCAAGGTTTTGTCCTTGTATGAGTGAAATGTTTGGGTGGGTTCGGTGAATGATTATGTTGAAGAATCCTAGTTGGTTTGAGAAGTTGTTTAACTTATTATGTTTTGGAGTCAAGAGTGTTGTTGTTTGGGTGGCTAGTTCTAAAGCATATAAAAGGCCTAAGATTGTTACGAGTAATGCGGACAGTTTTATGTTTGTTGATATGGTTAATGCTGTTGTTTTGATTGGAAGAACAGAGGAGATAAGGAGTAAGCCAGTTAAAATGCTTCCTGTTGCGAGGCGAACAAGGGGGTTGGTTAGGGTTTTATTGTTTTCGGAAATGATGACAAGAGTGTTCCCTCGGGAGGTGTTTATTTGTACGTAGAAGATTAGTCGTAGGCTGTAGGCGGCCGTTAGGGCCGTTGCTGTGAGAGTTAGTATTAGGGCTCAGGCGTTAAGGTAGGAGGTATTTATTGTTTCGATGATGGTGTCTTTTGAGAAAAAGCCGGATAGAAAGGGGGTTCCTATTAGGGCAAGGCTGCCGATGGTTAGGCAGGAGGTGGTAACGGGTATTGCTTTGTTAATGCCTCCTATCTTTCGGATGTCCTGTTCGTCTGATAAATTATGAATGATCGACCCAGAACAGAGGAATAACATGGCTTTAAAGAATGCGTGGGTTGAAATATGAAAGAAGGCTAGTTGTGGTTGGTTTAATCCTACGGTGACCATTATCAACCCAAGCTGGCTTGAGGTTGAGAAGGCGATGATTTTTTTAATATCGTTTTGTGTGAGGGCACAAATTGCTGTGAATAAGGTTGTTATTGCACCTAGACAAAGGCAGGTGGATAGGGCTGTTGTGTTTGTTTCTAATAGGGGGTGGAGGCGAATTAGTAGGAATACACCTGCCACAACCATTGTGCTGGAGTGGAGTAAGGCAGAGACGGGAGTAGGACCTTCTATGGCTGCTGGTAATCATGGGTGAAGGCCAAATTGGGCAGACTTTCCTGCGGCAGCTAAGATTAAACCCAAGAGGGGGACAAGGGTGACTGAGTTTGGGTTAGTAAATAGTTGATGAAATTCTCAGGTGGTTGTGTTTATAGCAAGTCAGGCTATTGTTAGGATAAGGCCAATATCCCCAACTCGGTTATAAATGACTGCCTGTAGGGCGGATGAGTTTGCGTCGGAACGTGAGAATCATCACCCGATTAATAGAAAGGATATAATTCCAACCCCCTCCCACCCAATAAAAAGCTGGAAGATATTATTTGCGGTAACAAGAATTAATATAGCTAGTAAGAATAGGAGAAGATACTTAAAAAATCGGTTGATAAAGGGGTCTGAGGTCATATATCATGCGGCAAACTCCAAGATGGATCATGTGACAAAGAGTGCGATGGGTAAAAATGTAATTGCGTAGGTGTCTAGCATGAAGCTAATGTTGATGCTAAAATTAGAGATGTTGATTCAGTGGATGTTTGTAGTTGTGAATTCTAGTCCATAGTTAATGAAGATAAACAGGGGGATTATGCTGGTAAAAAAATGCTGTTTGCACAGCTACCTTTACATGGGAGAGGTGTCATTGGTTTTGTAGAGGGTATAGGGTTATTGTGATGGGAATTATTAGGAATAGAAAGGTAGCGGCTATGGTGGTGTGGGGGATGTTGTGCATGTACTTTTACTTGGAATTGCACCAAGAATTTTGGCTCCTAAGACCAATGGATTAAACTCTGATCCTTTAAAAGTGAGGAGTCTGGGGGGTTAATCCCAGGACGCAGAGTTAGCAGTTCTTTGTATACAATACCCCTCGGTCATTAAGAAGGTTTGAACTTCTATTTTTAGATCCACATTCTAATGTTTTTGTTAAACTATGACAACAAGGAAGGGGGCCTATGATTAGTTCGGGTTTTATTATAAGTATAAGTATCGGGAGGATGTGTAGGACCAGTAGCAGGTGTTCTCGGGTGTATGTCGGGTTTGTTTGGATAGCGTGTTGTGGGAGCTTTCCTCGTTGGGTTGTTAAAATATATGAAGTGAGTAGGTGGCTGTTAAGAGAGTGCCTACTCCTGTTATGAGGATTGTTAGGGGGGACCAGTTGAATAATGATGTTATGATTAGAAGTTCGCCTGTGAGATTAATTGTGGGGGGGAGGGCCATATTTATTAAGTTAGCTATAAGCCACCAGGATATTGTTAGAGGAAGAATAAGTTGCAGGCCGCGGGCTAGAAGGAGTGTTCGGCTATGGGTGCGTTCATAGTTTGTGTTTGCTAGACAAAATAGTATTGATGAGGTAAGGCCGTGGGCAATTATCAGTAAAATTGCTCCTGTTAGGCTTCATGGGGTTTGAATCAAAGCGGCTGCAATTACGAGGCCTATGTGGCTTACTGATGAGTAAGCGATTAAAGATTTTAAGTCAGTTTGTCGTAGGCAGATTGAGCTGGTTATGATGATGCCTCAAATGGCTAGAATAATAAAGGGGTAGTATAGTTTTGTTGAGAGTGGGTTTAGTAGGGGGGTGATTCGAATGATACCGTAGCCCTCCGAGTTTCAGTAAAATTGCAGCCAGAACCATTGAGCCAGCGATAGGGGCTTCCACATGGGCTTTTGGGAGTCAGAGGTGGAGGCCATATAAAGGCATTTTCACTAGGAAGGCGATTAAGCAGCAAGTCATAGTATGTTATTTGTTCATGAGTGGGGGGTTTCTGGTTGAATTAGGTTTATTATTACTATTGAAATGTTGGAGTATTTAGTGTTTAAAAATAGAATAGCAACTAATAGGGGGAGAGATCCAGCAAGTGTGTAAAATAGAAAGTATGTCCCTGCGGAAAGTCGCTCGGCTTGGTTTCCCCATCGTGTAATAACAATGAGGGTGGGAATTAATGTTGTTTCGAATATAATGTAAAATAGGGTGAATTCGGTTGCGGAGAATGTTAATAATAGGGCAACTTGTAGGGTGTAATGACTACTAAAAAGTTTCGTTTTCGAGCAAGAGGTTCGTGTTGGAGGTGGTTTTGGCTAGCTAGGGCTATTAGTGGGAGAAGTCAGCAGGAAAGGATTATTAATGGGGCGGAAATTGAGTCAATGTTTAGGTAGGAAGAGGAGAATATTATGCTAGGGTTTAGAGGATACTTAAATCAGACTAGACTTATTAGTGCAAGTAGTATTGAGTAGGAGGTGTATATTGTGAAAAGGATGTTTTGTTTTGATAGAAGGGCTGTTGGAATTAATATAAGGGTAGGTAAAAGAATTTTTAGCATTGTAAGAGGTTTAGGTTTTAAGATGGTCCGAGCCATGTGTTCGAGAGGTTGCCACTAATAAGGCGAGGCCAGTTCCTGCTTCACAGGCAGAAAAAGCAAGGAGGAGAATGGGAGAAATGTTTGTGGAGGGAGTTGTAGTGTAGATGAGAATGCTGTAAGTGCTATAAAGAGGGCTAATATTATGGCTTCGATACAGAGTAGTGCGGAAACTAAGTGTGTTCGGTGTAGGGCCAACCCTAAAATCCGAGTACGAAGGCAGAGGAAAAGGTAAAATATGTTGTCATATGGCAGTCCAGGGTTAAAACCTGGGGCTACTAAGTCGAAATTAGTTGTTTTATTTATACTAACTGCCTACTCTGCCCACTCTAGCCCCCCTGCTAATCATTCGTAAATTAAGCCTAGTGTTAGAAGAATAATGATTGCGGATATTCAGATTAAAGTGGTTGTTGGTTGTATAAGGTTTATGGCTCATGGGATCGGAAGGAGTAGCGCAATTTCTAGGTCGAATAGAAGAAATAGGATTGCAACTAGGAAGAATCGAAGCGAGAATGGTAGACGGGCGGTTCCTAATGGGTCGAAGCCGCATTCATATGGGGAGAGTTTTTCTGTGTCTGGTGATATTGTGGTAATCAAAAGCTAATAGTAATTAAGATAACTATAAGGGTTGTTGTAATTAAGAATATGGTTGTTATATTCATTACTCTTTCTTAAGGTTTTATTAAGGCTTAGTGATTGGAAATCACTTGTACTGGTTGATACTAAAAGAGCAGAGCCTCATCAGTAAATTGAGATGTAAAGGAACAGTCATACAACGTCTACGAAATGTCAGTATCATGCGGCGGCTTCAAATCCGAAGTGGTGGTTTGTTGTGAAGTGATATATGATCTGTCGTAGTAAGCAAACAATTAAAAAAAGTTGATCCAATAATTACGTGGAGGCCATGGAAGCCTGTTGCCACAAAGAATGTTGACCCGTAAACGCTATCTGAAATAGCGAAAGGGGCTTCATAGTATTCTATGGCTTGGAGGGCGGTGAAGTAAAGGCCCAAGGCAATGGTTAGTGTAAGGGCTTGAATTGCTTCTTTTCGATTATTTTCTATAATAGAATGGTGGGCTCATGTTACGGTAACACCAGAGGCTAGGAGTACAGCTGTGTTTAGAAGGGGTACTTCAAATGGGTTTAATGGGTGAATTCCGCTAGGGGGTCAACAGCCCCCAAGCTCCGGGGTTGGGGCCAGGCTTGAGTGGTAGAAAGCTCAGAAAAAGCCGATAAAAAAGAAGACCTCTGATGTAATAAAAAGGATTATCCCGTATCGGAGGCCTTTTTGTACAGGGACCGTGTGGTGGCCTTGAAAGGTTCCCTCACGGGTGATATCTCGCCACCATTGTAGTATTGTTAGAAGGAGGATAATTAGGCCGATATTCATTAATAGTATATTGTTGAAGTGAAATCAGACGGCGAGTCCGGATGTTATAAGTAAGGCAGCGATTGCGCCTGTTAGGGGCCAGGGGCTTTGGTCTACTATATGATAGGCATGTGCTTGGTGGATCATTAAGTATTTTCTTGTAGGTATAGGCTTAATAGTAAAGTGAAGACGTAGGCTTGAATAATTGCTACTGCGACCTCTAGAATAGTTAAAAGTAAGAGGACAATAAAGGTTAGTGTTGCGGTTGCAGTTATTATGGGTAGTATTACAAATACGGCGGTAGAAATAAGTTGGATTAGCAGGTGACCTGCTGTTAAGTTGGCTGTTAGTCGAACGCCTAGTGCAAGAGGGCGAATGAGTAGGCTAATTGTTTCGATAATAATGAGAACAGGTACGAGAGGGGTTGGGGTGCTTCTGGTAGAAGGTGGCCTAATGAAAGGGTTGGTTGATTGCGTAAGCCAATTAATACAGTTGCTAGTCATAAGGGTACTGCTAAACCATATTTATTGATAGCTGGGTAGTTGGGGTGAATGTATAAGGGGAAAAGTCCTAGCAAATTGAATAGGAGAAGGAATAATATAAGTGAGGTTAAGAGTGCGGCTCATTTGTGGCCTGGTTTGTTTAGGGGTAATATAAGTTGTTTTACAAATATAAAGATTGCTCATGTTTGTACCGTTTCTAGCCGATTTAAGATAAGTCGGCTTGTTTTTGTAAAAATTAGGGTTGGTGGCAGGATTATTGCTAGGGTGATAAGGGGGATTCCAAGGAGTTGTGGGCTTAAAAATTGGTATTGGTCGAAGAAGCTTAAATTCATGGTCAGTTTCAAGGTGAGGCTTTAGGTGTGGGGGTGTTTTGGATTGGGAGATTTTGAGAGGTTATTATTAAAGTTTTGGTTTGGAGAATTGTTAATAAGATTGTTCATGAAAGTAGGAGGATTATTAATCAGGGGGCAGGGTTTAATTGAGGCATATCACTAAGGGGGCAGGTGTTGTCTCCTTCTTTAGCTTAAAAGGCTAACGCTGATAAAAGCTTCTTAGTGATGCAGTGAGTATTGTTGTGGTTCAGTCTTCAAAGTGTTTTAGTGGAATTGCTTCTACTACAATGGGCATGAAGCTGTGGTTAGATCCGCAGATTTCTGAGCATTGTCCATAGAACAAGCCTGGGTGAGAAGTGATAAAGGTTGTTTGATTTAGTCGTCCGGGAATGGCATCTGTTTTAATGCCGAGGGCGGGTACGGCCCATGAGTGCAGGACATCTTCTGCGGAGATTAGTATGCGAATTGGGGATTCTATTGGAACTACTATTCGGTGATCTACTTCTAATAGACGGAGGTGTCCTTGAGGGAGGTCTTGTGAGGGAATTATGTAAGAGTCAAATGCGAGATCTTGATAGTCTGTGTACTCATAGCTCCAATATCATTGGTGGCCGAGAGCTTTAACAGTTAGGTGTGGGTTGTTGATTTCATCTATGAGGTAGAGAATGCGAAGGGAAGGGAGGGCAATTAAGATTAAAATGATTGCAGGAAGAATTGTTCAGATTATTTCTACTTCTTGGGCGTCTATGGTATTTGTGTGTGTGTTAGCTTTGTTGTTATTATTAAAGAAATAATGTATAATACTAAAGCACTAATTAAGAAGACAATTATAATGGCGTGGTCATGAAAATGTAAGAGCTCTTCTATAATGGGAGATGCTGCGTCTTGAAATCCGAGTTGAGCGGGGTGTGCCATCATGAGGCCCATAGGGGCTAACCTATAACTTAGCTCTGACAGGGCTACATAATAAATTTACTAGGGTCTCATGAGAAAGAAGCATCTTGGCTATGTGATTGGCTTGAAACCAGTAGAAGGCGGTTCGATTCCTCCCTTTCTTGAGTTTGTTTGTACATATGTTGGTTCTTCGTAAGTGTGATAAGGGGGTGGGCAGCCGTGAAGTCATTCTAGGTTTGTGTTTGTTAGTTCTAGGGCGAAAACTTCTCGTTTAGCTGCGAATGCTTCTCAAATGATAAACATTATTATGATTACGGCTACTAGAGAAATTAGTGAGCCAATTGATGATAAAGTATTTCAGATGGTATATGCGTCAGGATAGTCGGAGTAACGGCGGGGCATTCCTGATAGCCCAAGGAAGTGTTGAGGGAAGAAGGTCAGATTAACCCCGGCAAATATGACACCAAATTGGACTTTTGTTCAAGTTTGATGAAGTGTATAGCCTGAAAATAGGGGAAATCAATGTACAAAGCCTCCTATGATTGCAAATACGGCACCTATGGATAATACATAGTGGAAATGAGCTACGACGTAATATGTGTCATGAAGAACAATGTCTAAGGATGAGTTGGCAAGTACAATGCCTGTTAGGCCTCCCACAGTAAATAGGAAAATGAAGCCCAGGGCCCAGAGTATGGCAGCATCTCATTTGATTATGCCCCCATGTAAAGTTGCGAGCCAGCTAAATACCTTTACACCTGTTGGAATTGCGATGATTATTGTGGCGGAAGTGAAATATGCTCGGGTATCGACATCCATTCCAACGGTAAATATGTGGTGGGCTCATACGATAAAGCCTAAGAAGCCGATAGATATTATGGCTCATACTATACCCATGTAGCCGAAAGGTTCTTTTTTTCCAGCATAATAGGTTACAATGTGTGAGATTATTCCAAAGCCAGGAAGAATCAAAATGTAGACTTCTGGGTGACCAAAGAACCAAAACAGATGTTGGTATAAAATTGGGTCCCCCCCACCTGCAGGATCGAAGAAAGATGTGTTTAAATTTCGGTCTGTTAGTAGTATTGTGATACCGGCGGCAAGGACGGGTAGTGATAGTAAAAGTAGAACTGCCGTGATTATTACTGATCATACGAATAGAGGGGTTTGGTATTGGGTTATGGAGGGTGGTTTTATGTTGATGCAGGTAGTAATAAAGTTAATGGCCCCAAGAATTGAGGAGACTCCCGCGAGGTGGAGGGAGAAGATGGTTAGATCTACAGAGGCCCCGGCATGGGCTAAGTTCCCGGCTAAGGGAGGGTAGACGGTTCACCCGGTGCCGGCCCCGGCTTCCACCCCCGAGGATGCAAGTAGCAGTAATAGAGAAGGAGGGAGAAGTCAAAAACTCATGTTGTTTATTCGTGGGAAGGCCATATCTGGCGCCCCAATTATTAGGGGGACTAGTCAATTTCCGAACCCGCCGATTATTACAGGCATTACTATAAAGAAAATTATGACAAAAGCATGGGCTGTTACAATGACGTTATAGATCTGATCATCGCCTAGCAGGGCGCCAGGTTGACTTAGTTCAGCCCGAATTAACAGGCTAAGTGCTGTACCAACTATTCCTGCTCAAGCTCCGAAGATTAAGTATAAGGTGCCGATATCTTTGTGGTTGGTTGAGAAGAATCAACGATTAATGGTCACAGGTAAGATGGCCGATAGTAGGTGGCAGGTTGTAGCCCTGTATAGGTGGGTGCCAGTCCCACTCTTATCACAATAGCTTCGTGGTGATTCACGCTAGAGTGCAAATCTAGAGAAGCACACCAAAGGTGTGCCGGAGCTTCTTTTTTTAGAAGAAGCTCAGATTGAAGCCCGCTGGATGGGGCGTTTAGCTGTTAACTAGAAATTTACGGGATCGAGGCCCGTCTGTCTGGGAGGTTTTAGCTTAATTAAAGTGCCTGAGTTGCAATCAGGAGATGTAAGTTAAAGTTTTACATGCCTTCAGGGGCTAGGAGGGTTGAACTCTTATTTAGGGCTTTGAAGGCCCTTGGTTTTGTTAACCTAAGCCTCTTAAAGTATCATTGGGGTTAGGGGTAAGAGGAGTAAGGATGGTAGTAAGAGGGTTGAGATTGTGGTTGTACTTAGTTTAGGTTGGAATCGTCATTTGTGTGTTGTTTGTGTGGTGGTTGGGAACACTGTGAGGGTTGTGATGTAAGATAGTCGTAAGTAAAAGAATAGGCTTAATAGAGCGGAGAGGGCAAGTAGGGCTGCGGTCATTGATAGGTTGTGGGTTGTTAATTCTTGTAAAATTAACCATTTTGGGATAAAGCCTGTTAGCGGGGGGAGCCCTCCTAGAGATATTAGTAGTAAAAATATAAGTGCTATGGTTGAGGGGGAAATTGTTCAAGAGGTGGTTAAATCTTTAATGTTTTTTGCTGTGATGAAGATAAGGATTATAAAGGCAGTAGTTGTTATTATGAGGTATAAAAATAGGTTGAGGAGTATTAAGTTTGAGCTTAGTGTGAGAATTGTAGCTATTCAACCTAGGTGGGCAATTGATGAGAATGCTATGATTTTTCGTGTCTGTGTTTGGTTTATGCCTCCCCACCCTCCGGTCAAGGTTGACAGTAGCCCTATAATTAGAAGTGTATTTGGGTGGATAGCGGGGGCGGCTATATAAAGTAGGGCGAGGGGGGCGAGTTTTTGTCAAGTTGTAATGATTAGTGCTGTTTTTAGTGTTGTGCCTTGTAGGACTTCTGGTAGTCAGAAATGCAGGGGGGCTAGGCCTAGTTTTATGGCTAGAGCTATTGTTATTATGATGCAGGCAGGTTGGTTTGTGAGTTGTGAAATGTCTCAGGTGCTGGTGGATCAGGCATTGATTGTGCTGGCGAATAGGAGTGTGGCTGAGGCAGCAGCTTGGGTAAGGAAATATTTTGTAGCGGCTTCAGTTGCACGGGGATGGTGTTGTTTGGCGATAAGGGGAATAATGGCTAGGGTATTTAGTTCTAATCCGATTCAGGCAAGGAGTCAGTGTGTGCTTGATAGGGTAATGATGGAGCCGGTTGCTACGCTTGAGAGAATCAGTGAAGATATGATTGGGTTCATTAGTATAGGAAGGATTTTAACCAACATTTTCGGGGTATGGGCCCGAAAGCTTAATTAGCTGACTTTACTAGAAAATAGTATAATGAAGTACATAAGATTTTGAGTCTTTTGGTGCAGGTTCGTGTCCTGTTTTTCTAGTGCTTCGAGAAGAAGGAAATAAGGGGATTTTAACCCCTGTGTTTTACTCTATCAAAGTAATCCTTGGGGATTCGGGCATATTTCCTGGTTTATTGTGGGGGGAGTCCTGATAATATTGTTGGGAAAGAGGCATGCCACATTAATAGAGCGAGGGTTAGGGGTAAGAAATTTTTTCATAAGAGGTGTATAAGTTGGTCGTAACGAAAACGAGGGTATGAGGCGCGAGTTCATAAGAATATGATTGTCAGGATAGTTGTTTTTAATATTAGGTTTATTGTGAACACGTCTGGGGGTAGGGAGGTTCCTGGGTTTAGGAAAAGGATGCAGGTTAGGGTATTTATTAGTATGATGTTTGCATATTCAGCTAGGAAAAATAGGGCGAATGGGCCAGCGGCATACTCTACATTAAAGCCAGAGACAAGCTCTGATTCTCCTTCTGTTAAATCAAAGGGGGCCCGGTTTGTTTCTGCTAGTGTTGAGATAAACCATATTATGGCAAGAGGTCATGATGAAATTAGTAGTCATTGGTGTTCTTGTGTAATTGAGAGTATTTGTAGAGTGAAGCCCCCTGTAAGGATAATAATGGTTAGTAAAATAATTCCCAGGGTGACCTCGTATGAGATTGTTTGTGCTACCGCACGTAGGGCGCCAATTAATGGGTATTTTGAGTTGGATGCCCACCCTGATCATAGAATAGAATATACTGCTATGCTTGAGAGGGCTAGTATGAAGAGAAGGCCTAGGTTTATGTCTGCTAAGGTGGCCGGTATTGGGAGGGGGGTTCAAATTATAAGGGCTAGAAATAGGGCTAAGGTCGGGGTTATGATGAAGAGGGCAGGAGAGGAAGAGGAGGGGCGTAAGGGTTCTTTAATAAACAGTTTAATGCCGTCTGCAAATGGTTGTAATAGCCCATAAGGGCCAATGATGTTAGGGCCTTTTCGTAGTTGTATATAACCGAGCACTTTTCGTTCCAGTAGTGTAAGGAAGGCAACAGCTAGTAAGATGGGAATAATATATAATAGGGGATTAATGATATATAAGAGTAATGCATTCATGTATTAGGGAGATGATTTGAACATCTAGTAGAAAGATCTTAGGTCTTTTGCATTCACCTGGCTCTGCCACCCTAATAATTACCCCTTGTCTGGGGGTGTTCTAGGTGCTTTGTTTAGCTTGAGTTTTGTTCAGCTAGTTTTAAGGACGTGTTTATAATATTGGTCCTCTCTTCTTTGTCCTTTCGTACTGAAGAAGTAAGCGTCATAGATAGAAACCGACCTGGATTGCTCCGGTCTGAACTCAGATCACGTAGGACTGTTAATCGTTGAACAAACGAACCTTTAATAGCGGCTACACCATTTGGGTGTCCTGATCCAACATCGAGGTCGTAAACCTTCTTGTCGATAGGGACTCTTGAAGAAGATAGCGCTGTTATCCCTGGGGTAACTTGGTTCGTTGGTCAGTATGACTGGGTCGGCTTTGTACTTTGGCTTGTTAGCCTTGGTGAGAAGTGGTGGTTCTGTGCTCGGAAGTTTTGTTTTGTTCCGAAGTCGCCCCAACTTAAAACTATGGGCTAGGGGCATTAGTGGTGCTTATTAGCGGTCGTTTTAAGCTCCACAGGGTCTTCTCGTCTTATGTGTTTATCCCAGCTTTTGTACTGGGAGATCAGTTTCACTGATTAGCTATAAGAGACAGGTTTGTCCTCATTTAGCCGTTCATACTAGTCTTTATTTAGAAGACAAGTGATTACGCTACCTTTGCACGGTTAGGATACCGCGGCCGTTTAAAAGTTTCACTGGGCAGGCAGGACCTTTAATACTTGTTTAGCTAAAGGCTATGTTTTTGGTAAACAGTTGGGACAAGGTTTTGCTGAATTCCTTTTACAGCTTTTAATCTATCTTTTTAGCACACCGGTGTCGGGTTGACAGTTTTTGTAACAGTTTTGGCTGTTTAATTGTTGTTCCTGTTTTGGTCTGTTAATGTCCAGTAGGTTTTCTATTTCTGGGTCAAGGGGGTGCTTAAGAGAAGGGCTTCTTGTTACTAGTTCTAGCATTAGTTTGTCTATAATAATAGTGTGGCTCGGTAGGTTTTTAGGAGGTGGCAGACACAGGGGGGATTTATTGTCTTTGTGCTGTGACGCTGTGTTTACTGGTGGCTGCTTTAGGGCCTACTGGGCGTAGGTTATGTTGCTTTCTCTCTAAGTCAGGTTGTATCCTATTTCAATGGGGCTGTACCCCCATTGAATACCTTTTAGGTTAAAATGCGTGCTATTGTTTGCTGGAAGTAACCTAAAGTTGAACTAAAATTCATTTATTGAGCAACCAGCTATCACCAAGTTCGTTTGGCTTTTCACCGCTACTACTAGATCTTCCCACTCTTTTGCCACAGAGATGGGTGCACTCTTACAGTTGTCTTGTAGTAGCTCACTTGGTTTCGGGGGTACAGGCTGAAGTTCTCTTTGTCTGTTTTATTCTGGCTGGACCATGATGCAAGAGGTACAAGGGTTTATCTTTGCTTTGTTTTGCTTGTGTGTTTCATTATTCTTTCAGGGTTCCCTTGCGGTACTTTTTCTGTTGCGCCGTTTTGGTTAGGTTCTATCACATATACTAGTTTTGTCGAATGATTTATTTTGTTAATGAGAGGATTTGTTTATGTGATTGGGCTAGTTGTTTGGCTCAAAAAGGTTAGGATCTCACTAACATTTTTCAATTGTAAGTTGAATGCTTTGTTTTAAGCTACTGGTTGTTGTTCCAAGCACGCCTTCCGGTGCGCTTACCTTGTTACGACTTGCCTCATCTATATTGTTAGTATTTTTATATGTTAAGTTTATTTTTGGACGATGAGAGTGACGGGCGGTGTGTGCGCGCTCCAGAGCAAATTTAAGATAAAGACTCTTATTTAGCTTACTTCTAAATCCTCCTTTGGGTGTGTGTTTCATTACACCTTTCGTATTTTTCTGTGGCAGAAAATGTAGCCCATCTCTTCCATTCTATCTGCTACACCTTGACCTGACGTGTTAGTTGTAAACTTTTTTGCCTACTTTGTTTCTTTCACAGGGTAAGCTGACGACGGCGGTATATAGGCTGAGTTGCAAAGAATGGTGGGGTAAAGCGTGGGGTATCGATTATAGGACAGGCTCCTCTAGGATGATGTGGAGCACCGCCAAGTCCTTTGAGTTTCGAGCTTTTCGCTTGTAGTTCTCTGGCGAATGGTTTTGTGTGTTTAACCATCTATGTTTAGGGCTAGGCATAGTAGGGTATCTAATCCTAGTTTGTTTCCTAGCTTTAGTGAGGTTGAATAGTCTTTTATTTGAAGGCATTTTATTGGTGGAGTTCTTGTGCCAATATATTTTACAGTCTTGGCTTGGTTTTCCTTCAATTTTTTTGACATTATTCTGGTCACGCTTTACGCCGAGGGTCATTGTTTTTGGCCTTTCGTATAACCGCGGTGGCTGGCACGAAATTTACCGGCCAAACTTAATCATAGCTAAGTCAAGCTTTCGCTTATTTCTTAATGTTATTCACTGCTGAGTACCCGTGTGGGTGTGGCGTAGCAAGGTGTTGTGGGCTTCGGTTTGTTAGAGATCCTGATACCTGCTCCACTTGGCTATTCGGGGTTGTGTGGGCATTCTCACTGGGGTGTGGAGGCTTGCATGTGTAATTTTGATTAAAAACAATGGCAAGTTTAGGACCAAAACTTTGTGTTTTTGGGGAAATTTGACTCACCCATCTCAGCATCTTCAGTGCTTCGCTTTAAAAATTTTAAGCTACAATAACATAAAATTTTTGTATAAAAGATAAAAAAAATGTATATATAATCATGTTGTAAATATGCATTACGGCACTGATATTAGTATCCACGACTGCATTTACAATCTGTAGAATGCATGAACTGGTCGTGGACAACCGGTAGTTTTAGTTTGGTCAGATCCTGTTTTAGGGGTTTGGCAGGAGTAAATCTGACTAAGTGAGAAATTACCGGTAAGGGGGGTAGGGGGGTTTGCCATAAAAATTAAGTTGTATTTATTTACGTGTATCAAGCTGAACGTCCGCACCTACACCTACACCGACACCTGCGTTGTGGGTGCGCCTGCACCTGTGTACATGTCTGCGTCTGTGAACGCGCCCGCGCACATGCCTGCACTCGCAAACGCACGTGCGCTGCAGGCGCGCCCGCGTGCTCACGTCCACGTCTGCGCACGTTTGCGCTTGCAAACATACGTGCGCTGCAGGCGCGCCCGCGTGCCCACGTCCACGTCTGCGCACACATTTGCACTTGTATTTTCACCTGCGTCGCATGTGTTCACAGGTGCTTTTTCGTACGTTTTAACACGTTTGTTACTAATTTTATGTCATTCAAGCATTAAACGAAATCGCGTGCTCTATACGTGGGAACGTTTATCACGTGCACCGTAGGTCCAGATCGGACGGCAAATTGTAGGCGACCACTTTAGCAAGCGGCTCTGAGATCCACTCCCCCAAAAAAAATAAAAAAGGCCAGATGCATTGGGGGTCGGGATGCTATGATTTCTCGGCAAAGTGTACATTATGCACCAACCAGAAGCATCGTTAAAAGTGAGAAAGTGTTGGGAATCCTTTGACCGCCCCTGAGGTAGGAACCAGAGGCCTTGGAAAAAGTGAGAAATAGCCAACGTACTCCGTGTGTCCCACGGGGCTAGTAACGGGAGTACACGTCATTAAGGGATTGCTGGTTTCTCGGAGATGGCAGAATATAATAGATAACTGTCGAGCAAGAGAGCAGCAGGGGAGAAGGGTGATGGCATCTAATGGGCATGGTTGGGAGAGGGTAGTGTCCTCATGATATGCGTGAGGCGAAGAGGGCAAATGTCCAATTATACATAATATGTGCTAGATCATTCTAATCTAATCTTCTATGATCTGCATGTGTGAAAGAGGAAAATATTCGAGATGTGTTGTAAGTATGAAATCATTAATAATCTGTCTGTTGTGATATGCGTGTGGACAAGAGGTAAATGTCCGATTATACATAGTATGTCTTAGAACCTTAATTTGAAGTCTTTTGTGATATGCATGAGGTTGAAAATTAATTGTTCGATTATTCTTAGTTTGTGATTGATCATTGACTGATTAACCGGATATGATATGCATGAGGACAAGAGGTGAATGTCCGATTATACATAGTATGTGTAAGATCACCAGCAAAGCAATAAAAAGCCGCCAGGGGCGGCCAGATACGGGTGAATTGAGGTAGAGGACAAAAAAGCCGCCAGGGGCGGCCAGATACGGGTGAATTGAGGTAGAGGACAAAAAAGCCGCCAGGGGCGGCCAGATACGGGTGAATTGAGGTAGAGGACAAAAAAGCCGCCAGGGGCGGCCAGATACGGGTGAATTGAGGTAGAGGACAAAAAAGCCGCCAGGGGCGGCCAGATACGGGTGAATTGAGGTAGAGGACAAAAAAGCCGCCAGGGGCGGCCAGATACGGGTGAATTGAGGTAGAGGGCAAAAAAGCCGCCAGGGGCGGCCAGATACGGGTGAATTGAGGTAGAGGACAAAAAAGCCGCCAGGGGGTAGTTTAAAGTTAGAATGCTAGTTTTGGGGACTAGCGGTGGGGGTTTGAGTCCCCTCTCTCTGATGCCTTAGGGGGTCTTAGTTCCCATCTTTGGCTTACAAGACCAATGCTTTGTCTATTAAGCTACTAAGGCTTAGAGTGGGGCTATCATTTGAGTATTTTATCTTCTAGTTTGGCTGTAATTGGTATGAGGAGGAGGAAAATAGCAAAGTAGAGTATTGAGGCAATTTGTCCGATGATGATGAAGGGGTCCTCTACGGGCTGTCCTCCGATTCACGTGAGGATAATGATATTTGATATAAGGAGTCAAAAGACCCCTTGGGATAGGGGCCGGAAGGTGTTTCCTCGTTGCTTTGATGTATGGAGTATGGGTACGAAGATTAGGATTAGGATTGAAAATAATAAGGCAAGAACGCCTCCTAATTTATTTGGGATTGAGCGTAGGATAGCGTAGGCAAAGAGGAAGTATCACTCGGGTTTAATGTGTGGTGGCGTGACTAAGGGGTTTGCAGGGGTAAAGTTTTCTGGGTCTCCTAGTAAGTTTGGGGAGAAGAGGGCTAGTAGGAGGAGAACGAAGATTAATAATGTTAGGCCTAAAAGGTCTTTATAGGTGTAATAAGGGTGAAATGGGATTTTGTCTGTGTTGGAGTTTAGGCCTGTGGGGTTATTTGATCCTGTTTCGTGGAGGAAAAGGAGGTGAAGTATAGAGGTTCCCATGATAATAAAATGGCAGAATAAAATGGAATGAAAAGAATCGGGTGAGTGTTGCGTTGTCTACTGAGAACCCTCCCCAGATTCATTCTACCAAGGTTGTTCCGATATAGGGAATTGCTGAAAGAAGGTTAGTAATGACGGTGGCCCCTCAAAAAGATATCTGGCCCCATGGAAGTACGTAGCCCACAAAGGCTGTTGCCATTACAAGGAGAAGAAGAACGACCCCAATGTTTCAGGTTTCTTTGTATATGTAAGAGCCGTAGTATAAGCCCCGTCCGATATGGAGGTAAATGCAAATAAAGAATATGGAGGCCCCATTGGCGTGCAGGTTTCGGATTAGCCACCCGTATTGTACGTCTCGACAAATGTGTGCGATTGATGAAAATGCTGAAGAGATGTCTGCTGTGTAGTGTATAGCAAGGAATAGGCCAGTTAGGACTTGTGCGATTAGACAAAATCCAAGTAGTGAGCCAAAATTTCATCATGCTGAGATATTTGATGGGGTGGGGAGGTCAATGAATGTGTTGTTTACAATCTTTAGGATTGGGTGAGTTTTTCGTAGGTTGTGGGTCATTAGTTTTTGTAGTTGAATACAACAGTGGTTTTTCGTGCCGCAGGTCTTGGTTAAAGTCCAGGCAAAAATTATGGTTTATTTTATTTTTTTTATTATCTTTTTGTTTATTGGGGGGGTTGGTGGCTGTTGCCTCAAACCCATCCCCGCTTTATGGTGCGGTTGGGTTGGTGGTTGCTGCTGCCGTTGGGTGTGGTGTGTTGGTTTGATTGGGTAGTTCTTTTGTTTCTTTGGTCTTATTTTTGATTTATTTAGGGGGAATGTTGGTGGTATTTGCTTATTCTGTAGCGTTGGCGGCTGAGCCCTACCCTGAGACATGGGGGGAGCTGGTCTGTTGGGTTGTATGTTGGGGGGTATTTTGTTTTGGTGACGGTGTTGTTTGTGGTATTTGGTGGGGGGTGGGTGGTGGAGGGGTTTGGAGTTGTTGGGGTTGATTGTGTAGGGTTACATTTTGTTCGTGCGGACTTTAGTGGGGTGTCTTTGTTATATTCATGGGGGGGTGGCTGTTTATTAATTTCCGGGTGAGGCTTATTGCTGGCTTTATTTGTTGCGTTAGAGCTGTCACGTGGGTTGGCGCGGGGGGCTTTGCGGGTAATTAGATTAAAATAAAAATGTGAGCACCGAGGTCATAAATAGGACAAATATGATTAAGTAGGCTTTAATAAGACCTTTGTTGGCAGTAGAAATGCTGTTGACCATGGGGGTGTTGGTTATTGTTAGTATTTTTGGACCAATTTTTTTCATACCATAGTTGGTCGTTTAGGTGTGAGGCAAGGTTTTGTCCTTGTATGAGTGAAATGTTTGGGTGGGTTCGGTGAATGATTATGTTGAAGAATCCTAGTTGGTTTGAGAAGTTGTTTAACTTATTATGTTTTGGAGTCAAGAGTGTTGTTGTTTGGGTGGCTAGTTCTAAAGCATATAAAAGGCCTAAGATTGTTACGAGTAATGCGGACAGTTTTATGTTTGTTGATATGGTTAATGCTGTTGTTTTGATTGGAAGAACAGAGGAGATAAGGAGTAAGCCAGTTAAAATGCTTCCTGTTGCGAGGCGAACAAGGGGGTTGGTTAGGGTTTTATTGTTTTCGGAAATGATGACAAGAGTGTTCCCTCGGGAGGTGTTTATTTGTACGTAGAAGATTAGTCGTAGGCTGTAGGCGGCCGTTAGGGCCGTTGCTGTGAGAGTTAGTATTAGGGCTCAGGCGTTAAGGTAGGAGGTATTTATTGTTTCGATGATGGTGTCTTTTGAGAAAAAGCCGGATAGAAAGGGGGTTTCCTATTAGGGCAAGGCTGCCGATGGTTAGGCAGGAGGTGGTAACGGGTATTGCTTTGTTAATGCCTCCTATCTTTCGGATGTCCTGTTCGTCTGATAAATTATGAATGATCGACCCAGAACAGAGGAATAACATGGCTTTAAAGAATGCGTGGGTTGAAATATGAAAGAAGGCTAGTTGTGGTTGGTTTAATCCTACGGTGACCATTATCAACCCAAGCTGGCTTGAGGTTGAGAAGGCGATGATTTTTTTAATATCGTTTTGTGTGAGGGCACAAATTGCTGTGAATAAGGTTGTTATTGCACCTAGACAAAGGCAGGTGGATAGGGCTGTTGTGTTTGTTTCTAATAGGGGGTGGAGGCGAATTAGTAGGAATACACCTGCCACAACCATTGTGCTGGAGTGGAGTAAGGCAGAGACGGGAGTAGGACCTTCTATGGCTGCTGGTAATCATGGGTGAAGGCCAAATTGGGCAGACTTTCCTGCGGCAGCTAAGATTAAACCCAAGAGGGGGACAAGGGTGACTGAGTTTGGGTTAGTAAATAGTTGATGAAATTCTCAGGTGGTTGTGTTTATAGCAAGTCAGGCTATTGTTAGGATAAGGCCAATATCCCCAACTCGGTTATAAATGACTGCCTGTAGGGCGGATGAGTTTGCGTCGGAACGTGAGAATCATCACCCGATTAATAGAAAGGATATAATTCCAACCCCCTCCCACCCAATAAAAAGCTGGAAGATATTATTTGCGGTAACAAGAATTAATATAGCTAGTAAGAATAGGAGAAGATACTTAAAAAATCGGTTGATAAAGGGGTCTGAGGTCATATATCATGCGGCAAACTCCAAGATGGATCATGTGACAAAGAGTGCGATGGGTAAAAATGTAATTGCGTAGGTGTCTAGCATGAAGCTAATGTTGATGCTAAAATTAGAGATGTTGATTCAGTGGATGTTTGTAGTTGTGAATTCTAGTCCATAGTTAATGAAGATAAACAGGGGGATTATGCTGGTAAAAAATGCTGTTTGCACAGCTACCTTTACATGGGAGAGGTGTCATTGGTTTTGTAGAGGGTATAGGGTTATTGTGATGGGAATTATTAGGAATAGAAAGGTAGCGGCTATGGTGGTGTGGGGGATGTTGTGCATGTACTTTTACTTGGAATTGCACCAAGAATTTTGGCTCCTAAGACCAATGGATTAAACTCTGATCCTTTAAAAGTGAGGAGTCTGGGGGGTTAATCCCAGGACGCAGAGTTAGCAGTTCTTTGTATACAATACCCCTCGGTCATTAAGAAGGTTTGAACTTCTATTTTTAGATCCACATTCTAATGTTTTTGTTAAACTATGACAACAAGGAAGGGGGCCTATGATTAGTTCGGGTTTTATTATAAGTATAAGTATCGGGAGGATGTGTAGGACCAGTAGCAGGTGTTCTCGGGTGTATGTCGGGTTTGTTTGGATAGCGTGTTGTGGGAGCTTTCCTCGTTGGGTTGTTAAAAATATATGAAGTGAGTAGGTGGCTGTTAAGAGAGTGCCTACTCCTGTTATGAGGATTGTTAGGGGGGACCAGTTGAATAATGATGTTATGATTAGAAGTTCGCCTGTGAGATTAATTGTGGGGGGGAGGGCCATATTTATTAAGTTAGCTATAAGCCACCAGGATATTGTTAGAGGAAGAATAAGTTGCAGGCCGCGGGCTAGAAGGAGTGTTCGGCTATGGGTGCGTTCATAGTTTGTGTTTGCTAGACAAAATAGTATTGATGAGGTAAGGCCGTGGGCAATTATCAGTAAAATTGCTCCTGTTAGGCTTCATGGGGTTTGAATCAAAGCGGCTGCAATTACGAGGCCTATGTGGCTTACTGATGAGTAAGCGATTAAAGATTTTAAGTCAGTTTGTCGTAGGCAGATTGAGCTGGTTATGATGATGCCTCAAATGGCTAGAATAATAAAGGGGTAGTATAGTTTTGTTGAGAGTGGGTTTAGTAGGGGGGTGATTCGAATGATACCGTAGCCTCCGAGTTTCAGTAAAATTGCAGCCAGAACCATTGAGCCAGCGATAGGGGCTTCCACATGGGCTTTTGGGAGTCAGAGGTGGAGGCCATATAAAGGCATTTTCACTAGGAAGGCGATTAAGCAGGCAAGTCATAGTATGTTATTTGTTCATGAGTGGGGGGTTTCTGGTTGAATTAGGTTTATTATTACTATTGAAATGTTGGA